>NC_090298.1:97584696-97887727 GCF_039906515.1 Pseudorca crassidens
CTAATTCTACGCCTGCTATAATTAACCTTCAGAGCACTACAATTTAGCTCATTTTAAGCCCATCCAATATTGCCTCCTGAAATGAATACCAGTGGAGATAATCTTAGGGTGAATGTATCATTTCCAGGAAATCCCTGGTAATTTACAAATCTGTAAACCACAATAGCCATATATTAAATCAATGACAACCCTGGAGAATTTAGCAATATTTGTTTCCAAACGATTAAGCAGAAAAGATCCTGAAGCAACAGGATATGGTATTTGATGAGGAATTAGAGAAAGTTCTAGACATAGCGGAAGGCAGCTGCCCACATGATGTGCTGGAGAGAATGACTGTAACCCACAGATATGGAGTGTGCACTCTGGAGGCCTCCAGGATGCGAGAGGCCGAACACGGGCTCTCCATTCCTGGGCTCAGTTTAGCTCCCTATCACCTTGTTCTACATATCCATTCTTTACCCAGAATAAATTTTCACAATATCACCTATTCTCTTAAATAGATGTATATGCATTATATATATATATAATATATATATATACACACACATATTATAAGTACATGTGTCTGGTCAGTATGAGTCCCCACAACTTTTGCTGTGCAGGACACTCATAACTATGTCAATCTTCTGACAGAGTAACTTAAGTAGTCCATAAGGAATTTGGAGAAATTTCTTATTTTCTCAACTTCTTGTATAGATATTGGAAAGACACAAAAATATTTGGTTCTTTTTTACTTATTATCATAACACTTATTTTGGGGGTCAAAATGAACACAGCATTAGTATTTTTAGGATCATTAAAGTAACATATAATTCTTAAACACACACACAGACTACAGAAAGACTTTAAAAAGTCATCCTAGTTTAAGCAGCCAAATTTCTTCATTCAAATTTGTTTTCTCTCATAACCCCACTGAACTAGAGTAAAAAGGATTTCTTAAAGACATAAATCCATACATAAGAAGAGGGTGAAGAGGAGAGGACAATAAAACACTGGATGCTGCAAAGGAGACGGGTGTGTAGTAACTGATTCAGTAGTTGGAAGAAAGCTAAATTCTCTGCTAATAGAGAAAATTGTGTAATAACCTTATTTATGCCACAGAATTCTTGAAAGCTCAGGACGTGGAAACATGTGAAACCTCTAGAACTGGGGAAGAATTGGGGAAAGGGGTCTATAATTTTAAAAACTGTGGGAAAGCTCAGAAGCAGTAGATCGGTAATTAGATCCTCTAATATATGTTGCTGGGCAACTTCCCTTCTCTCATCTCAGCAGAAATTTTTAGATTTAATGTCTGAGGCTCTCTGGCTGGAAGATGCCATGCACAGTTGAAAGCATCTGCCTGTAAACTGGATGTCTATATTCATTGCCAATTCTGAAAGCAAAAACTTCAACTTCACTTCTAGAATTCCAGCAACCAGATTTTTATGTTCTCAGTGGAAGAATACAAGGTTCTTCCTTAGAGAATCAGTCCAGCCCAAGAAGAAAGACTTAAAGATATTCTCATTCAAAGTTGCCCCCACAAAGAACCCACCCAAGCCACCCAACATAAGGCATAATATCAACAAGACCCACACATGGGGAGGGGGCATTTTCATCATTAGAGATAGTCCAGGTTGATCAGAAAAACCTCTAACCTAGAAGGCAGAGTAGAAGGTAGAGTACAAGTAAACTTACATAAAGACAACTCTGAAGAAACAGACACTATGACAGAAGAAAATCTTAAATAACCATTTTCATTAGTATTCTCAAAGAGATGAAAGAAGATACTATAATACAAACTGGACACTTTTTAAAAAAGATCTTATAGGGAATAAAAAAGAGCTCATGAAAGTTAAAAGACATGACGGCAGAAATGAAAAACCCAATAGAGGCATTAATAGGTCAAGAAGAGGAAACTTCTCCAGAAAGTAGAGCAGAAGACCCAAAGATAGAAAATAGCTATGAAAAGACAAGAGAATCAGGAAGAAGAGTTCATCAGATGCAGCCAAATAATAGGTTTTCCAAAAAGAGAGAACAGAGAACATGGAAAGAGGGAGAAATTACCAATAAAATCATTCAACCTGAATTGCCAGATTGAAATGACCCACTGAGTGCCCAGCACAGTAGATCAAAAAACACTTGTATCAAAGTGTCACTTCATTTTTCAGAACATTGGTGACAAAGAGAAAATTCCACATGTTTCTGCAGAGTGAGGTAGAACAGGGAAGCCCACATCACATAGACAGTGTGAGGAATCAGATAACTTTGGACTTCTCAATAACAACCCTGAAAGCAAGGAGACAGTGAAGAAGTAAAATCAAAATTCGGAAGGATATTGATTTACAAAATAGAATTCTATACCCAGCTAAATTATCAATCATTATGGAGGTAAGATAAAGACATAAAGACATTCAAACTTAAAATGTCTTAAAAATGTATATTCCTCCCATCCTTTCTCAAAAATCTACTAGAGGATGTGTGCTAACAAAACAAGAAAGAGGAAACAAGCAAACAAACAAAAAGACATTTGTATCAGGAAACAGGGGATCTAACCCAGTAGAGAGACAAAAAAGCAAAAGGAATACTCAAGACAGGGAAGAGAGATCCCAGGGTACCAACTGTGCACAGGGATAAATGGTAAGCAGTCCAGGCTGGAAGAGTATCACTCCAGAGACAGACATTCAAGGGTTCTAATCATATAGTTCTATTTGTCTGATGACACAATGCCCAGATAAGTCTGGCACAGATGATCTCTTTGCCCTGTTTGTCTTGATTATTGGGGAAGCTCCTGTTCTCCTCCAAATGCCCTGTACCCCAAAGCAGGCAAGTTCACTCATTTCATCTGACAGAACTGTTCCATCTTTGGATAACCTGAGACTTGCAAAGTAGACCATGGTGACCTTAAAAGAACAAAACAGAAAGCAGTCTACTCCTTCTGACTACATATTGCCTATTCAGAATTAGTCCTGCTAGATACCCTTTTATGTGTGTAAGCCCCATTTTCCCAGGACTCAATCAGAAGCTTGTATACTGACTTTTCTGAGAGAGGACTCTTGGAAACTATAAAGTTGCCTGAAGCCAATGAATCAGAGACTGTTGATTTCTTCTCCAGGGAGTCTTCATCTAAAGGTAATAGATTTGTGTGGGGACTCAGTTTTTCCAGACCAAGCAATATATCACTTAGATAAAATACATAGAAAGTAAATCAACTCTTAAAGTAAGGGAATGAGTCAGGCAAAAGACAGAGAGTGGTTACCTGGAAAATAAGAGGCAGGATGAGACCAGATGCATCTGGAGAGGGATATACTACAGCCTGGATAGATAAATAGTCTTTCTGTGATCTTATGTATTTTTAATTATATATATATAAAGTGTATATACATAATGGTGTATATATGTACACATGTGTGCATTATACTTTTATGTTTAAATTTTACAATAAAGAATTGAAACATGAAGTAAAAATAATTTATAATCCAATCTCACAGATATTATCCCTTTAATCACAACAGTGTTTCCATGTGTGCTGGTGTGTGTTTTGTATGATATTTTTAATTGTTTTGGTTTTATTTTATTTTTTTCCACTTAACAACATATTGTAGACTTCTTCCTAAGTCAAAATATATCCATCTCTTTTAAAGCAGTATATGAATGCTCCATAATTTATTCCACTATTCTCAGTAGGCAACTTTCCATCTTGAAGTTTTTTCCCTCCTGAAATGGAAATAAGTATACCTGTCCTTTTCCCTCAGCTCAGAAATACAGTAAACACCAAAAAGATTAAAAAGCACTGAGAACTCAGTGGAAGGTAAGCACCCTGGAGATGGCTCTGTTCCATTCACTGTGATGACTGTTAGCATTAGTTTTTTTAAACAGTGAGTTTACGTCCGTGTATTTTTTTTGGTTAAAAGTGTTGTGTTTATTATTGGGATTCTACAACCTCAACAATTAATGTTCTTGGAAGAAAAATCTGCTATTATATTTACTTTATTTTTACTTAATTTGTTTTGGTATTCAAACAATGTAAAATGTATAAATAAAAAAGTTTTAAGATCTCCCTGTCACCATCACCATCACTATACTTCCTATTCCCACTACCACCCACTCACAAGGAAATTAGTGATAATAGTTTGGTATATATCCTTCCACATATTTTTCAGTGGAATTTTTTCTTTTAAAGAAGAGAAACTACTTGTAGTACAGATTGTTTCACATAGCCGCTCTGGAGGCTTCTTAGCATAGAGATAAGAAAACTGATGTCAGCTGACACAACTGCAGAAACAAAAGGACTGTATAATAATCTTGTTCTTAGAAGTGCTTGAGATTCTTTGCACTTTCCTTTATATATCCATCTACCCAAATCACTACGCAACCGTGTAGTTTTCTGCTAACGGATCCACAGGGCCCAATTCCTTTGACAGACACCATTTGAATTCATTCAGGAAATCTTTTACAGGCAACCCCCTTACACCAACTCAGGCTCTAGAATCCTGGGAACCAAGTTTCTTCCCAGCCTATACAGAAAAGGCGGCAACTGCCATCCACTCCCAGGCCTGGACTGGCTTCAAATCAAACAGTCTCTTCAGAAACCCAGATACCTTTAACTGACCACCAGGGCTTGTTACAAAGCACAGCATTCACAGGAAGACATCAATCTGCACTTTCTGCCAAAGCAGCACAATGTCCTTCTTGAGTGCTTGTTAAGCTGGGACTGAGAAAACCCCTGAAGCCCCAAATCATGTCCATAACCCCAGTTCAAACCTCTTCCCACCCCGAGCTCTCTCTTGTTCCCACCATCCTCTTCCCCAGATCCTCCCAGTAGTTAATAAAAGGGGTTAATGCCTTACAAGAAATAAAGAATCAGAAGAGTTAGACCTGAAAATCTTGCCAAATGGCAAGAGAATTAAGCTGGATCTAAGATTCCCAAACATTGATTAGGATCATACATGCAGTGGTCAGAATAAATTCATACACGTTTTTTCTCTTTATAGATCAAGTGGAAAGATGCAAAGATCACTCAGTTGATGGGGGTGAGGGCCAGATTTTTTAAGGTTACTTCCTAAATCCTAACTAATTCATTGCTTGGAAACTTTGCATAGTCAGCAGAATTAGTCACAAAGCATCCCTTTTCTGGAATTTGGTGAACAAAAACCTAAACATTTTAGCCAAGAAAATTTTATAAATACATTTTTAAAAACTAAATGCAATTAACCATTTTAAACAGATTCACCCATTGAAAAATCAAAATTGGAAAAACAAAGCATATATCATTTGTCACTGTTTTCATACTGTGCCATTTTATTTTCTATTACTATCATAGTCAGATTGTGCTTTCCTAATATTTTATCATGATTTCTATGAATAGATTATTAATTATTTCTATTATTGCCTTATTTCTATTATTGAATGTCACCACAGCAATATCCTCTGGTACTATGTGAAATATTAAGCTATTAACAAATAATCAAGTAAGAAAGGAGTGTAAATTTCTCTCTTTTCTGAAGTCCCTCTACTTCAGGGTGTTATTTTCATTGATCTGTAGAACACAGCTTCACCATCAGGCAATGAAAGTGAATCCACTGTACTGTTTATTGGTAGCTGGCTATTCTTAATTTTCTTTTCAAATTGCGAATTTGAAGTTTCCCTTTCACTTATTCAAGAAATATTTCCAAAATAGGTCTTCTGTAGGAAAAAACTATACGACATTTCTCAAAACCATTATTATCAGATCTATTTGAATTATATTATAGTCCTCTGAAGGGAGATGAAAAAGCTCTTCTCTTCTACAACTATGAGCTCTCTGAGAGCAGGGATGATATTTTAGTCATTGCCAGTACCTAGCACAGTTCTTGGCACATAGTAAGCAGGTAATAATTTTGTGATAGATAAGTAAAATTAAACAAATAAAGGAATGAATTAACATTAAAGATAATACTAGAACAATATACCCTTCATATATTAAAGTCAAAAATGAACAGGTTTCTGATAAGATATGGATATTTGAGTCATTGTAATATTTTACGAATCTCTAATGCGTTTATTCATTCATTTATTCATTCCTTTATTACAAAGAGACTAAATGTTTTCTCCAACCAGACTGTAGCTTTCTTTGCCTTCTATATAGCATAAAATAACATATCCATATGAAAATAATCTCTATACTTCCCTTTTGCATTGACTGAAAAAGGGAATCCAGAAAAGGTTGGTAACCTGCCTCAGTATCAGAGAGGAATAGTAAAGGCACAGTTAGCCCCTACCTGCCAGATAGTCTCAGAAACTACGGAGAATAGAGAGATCCCAATGTATCTGGTAGAAGAAACCAGTTTCATTATAATCTCAAAGACATTTTAGCTGATAAATGACCACGATATATATTTACACAGTCAGATTAGTGGTGAGTCAGGCAAGTAAATGCATGATACGGTAACATTATACACTGAGTATTTGGAAGGACATAGGAGCTCCTAGCCCAAAGATTTGGGGTTTAGGATTAGGGAGTTCTTCTCAGAAAAGCTGATACTGAGCTGGGCCCAGAAGCACAAGAGCAAGGTAAAAGTCAGTGGCAGAGTTAGAGGTGGAGGAGGACTTATTAAAGGCTCAGAAGCTAGGGAAATCCTAGAGTATCCCAGCAATTGTCAGCTCCTCAGTAGACTGGACAAGAGCGGGTGAAATCAATGATGCTATTGACCAAGACTAGACATGGAGGGCCTTGAACACATCCATGAACATAGACTATCCTATAGGTGAAAATGGATCAACGAGGGATTCTAAATTGGAGCATGTAATAATCAATTTACATATGAAGGCAGAAACTATGTGAAGAATGTACCGATGAAGACCGTGGGCAGAGAAACTAGTTTAGATAGTACAGTTATATAGGTAACAAATTCTGAGGACCTTAACAAATGTTCACTGCTAACATAATTAACCCTTAAAAAAACTTATCTCCTTTTATTTGCAGCATTTTCCTCTATTTATTCTCTCCCTTGCTTGTGAGGGTTCACTCAGATATTTGACCAAGTATATTTACTGCAGCATGGAACTCACACTTTCTGGGACATCTACACACCTAAAAAATACTTGCTAGCCAGTAACTGGAATATATAATACAGAATCAATTGTCAAGTCTAACTAAATAAATAAGGTCTCAACTTTAAAAAAAAGCCTGTTTACCACTCTTTTTTTTTTTTTTTTTAACCACAGTATCATTATTATCCATTCCAAACTATTTCAGGGCAGACACAAGGCATAATTAGAGAGCACTGTGCATGCACTATTTGATGCGAAAATATGAAATGGTAAGTTGGTTTAGTTGGCTTCTAGCAGTAGTAGATATGCTGATTTTATAATTGCCCCCCAATTCAAATAAAGTAATTTAAATTATACATAGTCAGAAAAATAAAAATAAATTTAATTTCTGTAATAACTGTTTAACCATTTGCTTGATTCCTGAACAAGCCTATACACTAAATTATACCACAGGCTACGTAATAAGGTGATCTGCCTACAATTGCTATAGGTATTGCTTGCTATTACAGGAAGATGTTTTACATGTCAAATAAAATAATAAAAAGCCAAACAGTGAACATTACAAGATACTTGTTTCATTTAGTATATAAATTTCTCAATATAAAATGAAATAAAATACTGTAATTATATTAAAAAAAAAACAGTGAGTATTACAACCACATAGACCCTACCATAGCCTAGTTCTTCATAACCACTGTGATGACTGCCATACAACCCTCAGAAAACCTGGGGGAAAAACTAAGATGGAAAACTGGTTTCTGAAATGTCTGTGTTATGCCTTTTATTCAGGCAGTTGTTTAACTTTTTTTAGTATTTTTTAAACAATTCTACTTTAAAAAAAAAAAAAAGGATTCCTTTTCATTCTGTCCAGAGGGAAAAAGGGAGCTCCTCCATTTTACCATTTGGTATAATCTCAATGAAAAATGGAGGTTTGTTCTCAAATAGCATGGAGGTTAGTTGCACTTTCAGTCAAGAAATAAAAAATTTTAAAAACCCATTTAATAGAATTATTCAACAAGTTAATAGAGGTCAAACTAAACAACAATCAGTATGCCTGGAAGCAGAAATAATAACTGCTGTTATGAAATAAAAGGTCCCGGCTATTTTTCTTCTCCCTTAAGGAAGTTATAATGATGTTTGATATTATTCTGTTTATAAAATATAAAGTAGAGAGAAGAGAGCAATACAGAAAGAGAAAGAGCTAGAACGTCATCAACACCTTTTCAGTTATGCTACCTGAGATAAAATTCATAAACACTTCAGATGTCCTAAGTATACAATAGTGGTTATATTGTGAAAATTTTCTGAGACAATCAATGCCAAAAGAGCAAAGTAACTTAGAACTTACACAAGTTCTACATGTAGATAAAAAAGTGAGAAGATGGGGGTAAAAAAATCAGAAAATATAAAGAGAAAAAAAATAGGGGTGGGGGAAATGAAAGGGAGAGACACTAGAAAGAAAGCAGCATATTTATGTAATAAAAAAGGAAGAAAGGGCTTCCCTGGTGGCGCAGTGGTTGGGAGTCCGCCTGCCGATGCAGGGGACGTGGGTTCGTGCCCCGGTCCGGGAGGATCCCGCGTGCCGCGGAGTGGCTGGGCCCGTGGGCCATGGCCGCTGCGCTTGCTCGTCCGGAGCCTGTGCTCCGCAACGGGAGAGGCCACAACAGTGAGAGGCCCACGTAACGCCAAAAAAAAAAAAACAGGAAGAAAAATAAATGAAAGGCACGAAGTCCAGTTTTAAGAATCATTTTCTTCCCACAAAGTTCAACATGTTCTAAACAGAAATGTTTGTTATCGTTTATCTTTTCTAAGACATGAGAGAGACCACTGTATAAAATAAAAATCACTTTGCTTTACCTGCATTCTCATAATTTTTTTAAAATAGCAAAAAATATAAAAAGTTCTTTAGAAAAAAATTACAAACTACTAAAGTTAAGATATAAAATACATTAAAATATGCCTTTACACATAAATTATATACAGCACATATGTGTTACATGAAAAAAACATATCATACTAAAGCACTATCATAATTCATCTGTCATACATCCAATAACTTCAAGAATACATAATTAGTTATCTTACAACACACACACACAAAAAAAAAACATCGACAATTATTTCAAGCTTAGAATAATTTTTTTATGAATTATTGGAGAAGCACTTGACCAATCAGCATAAAATAATAAATAATAATTCAAAAATTATATTGAAGTGTTCCAAACTGGAATCCATTCCAACAAGTTGGCAATAGTTTGCTTTTGCAATCTGCTTTTCATCTCTCAAAAAATAAATTGCTCCTGCATAAACAATATTTCAGTAACTGACAGAGTTGGCAGCTAGGCTGAAGACAGCAGGGATATTAGCAACCGTGACTGATAGCAAAATTGGGGGTTGCAGAGAGAGGAGAAAGCATACATTCAAATTTAAGGAGTAGCTGTTGTATTTCAGATTCCTTTAAAACATGTGAGATGACATATTGAGGTCACCACTGATTAAAAAGCTGTATCTACAAGGGAGGCTTTCACCTACTCTAAAATCTAACCCCTTGGAGATGTGCTGGCCTACCCCTTCCCATGAGCACACCACGGGTGCCTACCGCTAAATTCCTCCAAACTGGCTTCACCCACTGGATGATGTGGCCAATTAGAGAAGGGAGCTAAAGACATAGTTCTACTGGATGTAATGCCAGTGTGAAACCTCAAAACCGCCAGCATAGAGCTCAAAGAGCAAGTCCTAATACCTTGATGTAAAACTTCTGGTTTAATTTTAAGTTTTCCTCACCAATTTCCTCTCAACTGTATTTACTGGGATAGCATTTTCAGTATAGTCTTTCAGTTAATTTTATAACAAAACCTATTCTGAAAATACAAAAGACTCACATATTATATTTCTTGGTCTGCTTTCTCAATACATCTTTCTCAGAAATTTTTAGTAGGTACCTTGTCTTGAAAAAGAGGCAGTCTAGTTATTAAACGGAAGAGTTGAAAACAGTACTGCACTTCCCCAGTCTCCCAAAGGAAAGCACTCCTCCCTACAAGTTTGTAGAAATTTCAGTTATCAATTATCTGACTTAAAAGGGAGTATTCAAATTCCGTCTGTGTAGCAGAGACTACTTGCTGCCCCTCAATACCCAGCCTCCCCTCCTTCTTCTACTAACAGCCCCTGAATTTAACTGGGAATATCATACCTGGTTACACGTTCTCAGCTTCCATCGCAGTTAAGCGTGCCCTTGTGACTACGTTCTGTCTTTCTGGATGGAATGAAAGTGATGAGTACAGCTTTGAGAAGGCTGTCATCTTCATCCTTTCACCCCTCCCTACTTTTCATTCCTTTACAAAGAGCAGTCAGTTCAGATACGATGACCATATATATGGCTGGTTTCCCAGGACACTCACATTTGTTCCTGTTGCAGGATCTTCTGGTCACCCTAATCTGAGACCATGAGATGGAAACAGTATTGAGGGTGGCTGAGTTACAAAACAGAAAAAGCAGCTGCTATTTGGCTTTTGTTAGAGCAGCGAAAAGGGCTAGCCAACAGAAAAAAGTCAGAAATCCTTGTTACGTTTCAGAATAAGACACAGCTATTTCCTTCTAGGTGTCTAAAATCTACTGAGATGTTGAACACTTAAATAATATTAAACAAGACAACATTTTTTTTAAATGGTTGCAAACGTAAGAAAAAAGAAAGCCAGTGGGTAAAATGGTTCCCCCAAACCCAGTAGTTTTTGTCTGAAGAAACCCAAGAAGGCTTCTTGGATAAGGCAGCATTTAACCTGGGCTTTGCATAATAAATATGAAAACATTTTCAAAAGGCAGCAAAAAGACTCTAGATAAAGAGATTAGCGGGAGCAAAGACATAAAGGTAGCAATGTGAATAACATTTTCAAGAAATGAGTTGGTAGACTATCAGGTGGGTAGCATGTGGGAAAAGCTGAAACAAGGGTAACTGGGATTCAATTTCAGATAAATATGAGTGCTATTCTGATAAGTTTGGAGTTTATTCTGCAGGAAGTGTGAAGCCAATAAAAGTTTCCCTGAACCTTCCCTGGAAAGGACAAAATGAATTCAAAATATACCACAGTGTTCATATCCACAGGACATATGGCTGACTAGATATGGTTAATGAAGGAAAATAAGTAATGATACGTGGAGAGATGTTTTCTAAATAACCAATGCTGGTCTCCATCCCCATTTTCTGTTATCTCTTGGCCTTTTCTTATCCCCACCCCCCTTTTTCAATCAGCTAGATTATTCTTTGCTTCTAAGTTTCAAAAGCCAAGGCCTTGGGAAATTCAAACCTTGAGGAAGAAAAATAAATAGATTCGGAAAACAAATCAGGAAGAGAAAATGTCAGGCTACAGCCTTCCCATACCACATTACAAACCCACCGATATGCCCCTAGGGCTGGGAGAAGAGAAAGTTAGAATATTCTTCTTCAGAACCAAGATGCTGATTGGTCCCTGAGAAATGGGCCCTGCACTGTGTCTATCCCCAGAACTCCCAGGAAATTCTGTGAGAGTTGGGGGTAGAAGGACCAGTCGCCGGTTTCCTAAGTAGAAGAATGCAGGAAACCCTCAGATTAAAAAACTGCCAACAGAGAAAGAAAGGACCAAAAAAAAAAAAAAAGTCATCCACATACTCTATGCCCCCGTTAGCTTATGCTGCCCTAGTCAGTGAGCATGTCCAGTTTAGCAAAGCCCTGCACCTCCACATGAAGTGAATAAGAAAAAGAAAAGGCTCAGCAGCAAGGAAGATGAAAGAATCCCCACACAGACGCATCACAACTTTTGGGTCCCTTAAGACCTGAGGGAGGTGAGGGTGGAAACACAGACTTCTAACAGATCAATATGTGGGGGAGGGTGTAGCCCTAGGGGGATTTTACAAAGGTTCTGTAACCTTCAGGGGCAGGTGTGCCTTGTTATTGCCTCACTTTTTATCACCTAGGAAACACTCTACCCATTCCCACCAAAACAATATCAGAGTGATTGTGAACACTGTTTTTGTCATTGGAAATGTAACGTTTTAAACCCTGTGTACTTAAAAAGGACCAAAATTAAAAGTAAAATGCATAGATTTCAACTACTTTACATTTGCTGGCCCTCAATTAAAAACTAGTGTGCAATTAAATGATATTTTTTTTCCAGAGAACTGAATATTTTTAAGGACCTACTCTCAGTAATTGTAGTATAAAGTAAGCATACTTACATCAAGATTAAAATCTGGTTTCTCATTATTTTATTTTAAATCATATACTCTTTCCTTCTTAGTAGGCCACATGATTTACTTTTAGTGAATTTACGAACATACTTTTAAATAAACTAAGAAATATTGCCACAAGCAGGCAAGAAGATATTTACTGTTTTAATTAGGGCTATTTTGCAATGCATTCAAAGTTTATTCTACTAATGTTCCCAATAAATAACATGAAAGATAGATATTTTACTTTTGCTATGAGAGTTCATCATGCAATTGCACCATGAATTCTTGGGAAGAAAAAAATATGTCAGGATGTGTTTCAAAATAGAAGGGTAAAAAACACAACAGCTGATTCATTTGCAAGGAAATATTCAATGTGAATGATTGTCCCCAGAAACTCAAAAAAAGAAATTCATTTTTAAGTTTTTTTCCCAGTCAGAAAATTTATGAGAGAAAGAAGAGGAACTATTTATGAGAGAACTTCATGCAAAATTTGTGAACACTTGGAATGTCGAGATATTAGGATTAGGCTGAACCATATGAAAGTGCCAGTACTTGACCATTTTTGACCCACACAAATGGAAACTTCATATGACTCACTTTATTACCTTCTGAAACACAAAAGCAAAAAAAACAAAAAAAAACATTTAATTAGAAAAAAAAAGATTTCATTTTTCAAATGCTCCTAATAATCACACTACCCTAAAAGATTTTTTCCTGAATAATCAAGGCAGGACTAATGATTAAGAAAAGGAGATTTGGGCTTCCCTGGTGGCGCAGTGGTTGAGAGTCTGCCTGCCAATTCAGGGGACACGGGTTCGTGCTCCAGTCCGGGAAGATCCCACATGCTGTGGAGCGGCTGGGCCCGTGAGCCATGGCCGCTGAGCCTGCGCATCCGGGGCCTGTGCTCCGCAGCGGGAGAGGCCACAACAGTGAGAAGCCCGTGTACCGCAAAAAAAAAAAAGAAAAGGAAATTCACATGAAGTCTTACTCCAGAACTATCTAAATACTTAAGAGAAGCTACTAGAGGGAAGAAACTGATTATTTAAGATATAAATCTAAAAGATAACTTCTGTGTAATCACATGTTTTAGGGAACTCAACATTTTCCTTAAGGAAAAGATGTCAGAATTCCTCCAAATGATAATGTATGATTCTCCCCAAGAATGTGGCTCTGGACTCTTGGCTAAACTAGGAGAGAATAAAAATTAAGTTCATTGGATGTCATCTTGATAAAAAGAAGCTTCCTAGGAGAAAAAAATGATTCTGGGAAGAAAAAAACATACAATAGAAAATGCAAACCAAACCATGCTGACCCGCCTTTCCCAGAATCTTACGGGATCAATCTTTTCTCAATCATCTTTAAAAGGAAAGAATAGAAGGAAAAGATGACATTGGAAAGGAGGAGAGATTATATTATACAATTAATAGCCCCTAAATTCTGCTTCATTTATCTTTTCAACAATTCCAGCAAAATTTGGAGAAATCCATCAAGCACCAGGGCTCTGTCTCTCCTCCCTAGCTTTGTAGTATCGGGCAGCATAAAAGAAGTAAGAGGACTTCCCCGATTTCCCAAGCATTAGGATTTATGGACCTTCATGCTGATATCTTTCAGATGACTGATTTGTTTGTCAGTCTTGTCGTAAGTATTCAAAAGCTCAGGGTGTTCTGCTCTTAAAACACTGAAATAATTAGTGCAAATGCTCTAAACTCTTAAGAAATGAGCTATTCTGAATAGAGGTGGGAGGTATACCTCCTCTTACCCTAGCATTTGATAGGCTCCTTTTAAAAATGTAACTTTTTTTGCCTTCTTAAGTTATTAAATCATGCTGTAGATGGTGAAAGATTTACAAAGCACTGTGGTAGATGAGCTTGAACTGGGATCAGATCATACTAGCTGTGTAATTATGGGTACGTTATTTAGCACCTCGGGTTTCTGTCTCTAAGCATCTATCTCTCTGATGAGAGGCAAAAATGTGGTAATGTGTGCAAAGTGAAAATCAGTGCCAAGAACCTAAATTCTCAATAAATATTAGTTACTTTCATTCCTCTCTTCCCCTAACCCAAACACTACGTATGCCTACCCTTTCCTCATCACAACTGTGAAGCATACATTACAGGTCCGCTGTTGTTAAAGTACTTGAGATACAAGGGGCTTTTTGCACCCACTCCCACTTCACTCTCCTCCCCAAATTATCCTCTATTACTTTTGGCTTTTTAATTCATTGTCTCAGCATCTCTAGTAGGGATGTCAATTTCCTGGCCCCAATCTACTACTCTCCCTAACCCATTCCTGCCAGATAAAGGACGTGGGCTAAAAAACAGAAATCCTGTCTCAAGTTGGCTGAAACAATTGGGAAATTTATTGTCTCACATGACAGTAAGTTCAGAAGTAAAAGAGACTTCAGAGCTGTTTGGTTAACCCAGACCCTTCTCTCTCCCTTTTCTGCCACATATATGATCTGCTTCATCCCAAGGCTGTCTTACCTTAGTCACAAGATGACTGTCAGAAGCAGTGGGGTTGCAGGCTTCTCTGGCACATCCAAAAGGAGGGAGACAGAGACTCTTTCCCAGGCATGAAATAAAAAAACAACAGTTGAGTGTGATTAGGTTAAGTTAGGTCACGTGGACACCCTTTACTTATGAAAATCAGTTGGGGAAATGCACAGACGGCTTAAGTTAGATTATTGAAAAAATGCACAACTAAAATGGAATTATCATGGTGGAATAAAAGTACTTGATATCTATTCTTGGAATATGACATGAGGGCAGGGCTGGTCTCAGTTTCCTCTTGTATTATAAGAGCTAACTGGGGAAGGGCCGACACTTGAACATCTATGGTTCTACTAGATTGTAATGTAAGTTAGATAAGCACCAAAAGCCCATTGCCTTCTGCTGTGCCAATAACTCATTGTGCTAATTGGGCTCAGCATTCAACCAATTATACTGACTCAGCTTCAAAACCTTCTCCACACAGTATCACAGGAACAATACTGTTAAGACATCACACAGTAATGTCTTCATTATGATAAATGTTTCTTTCCATGTAAATCATTTTGCCCTACTCCCTACAGCTAACTCATTGACTCAAGGGCATGAATCCTCCACAGAAAGAGCTGAACTCAGCCTAGAACTTAAAAATCATCACTCAGCTTTGTGTTTCCACTTAGATTATTGTTGATCGAGTAGCCAGGATTTGCTGAGAAAGGAAAGTGCATCCTCAAAGTTTCGCTTCATGCATCAAAAGCAAGGGGGTCTGAGCACAAAGCTTCGCTGGAAGCCATAGCGCAGAGAGGCAGATGGTAGAAAAAATGGGAAATACCTTCACAGGTGAGTAAAATGTCCTTCTACGACTGGGGCGAGATGAGAGAAAGAGCAGGTGAAAGTCAAATGGTTTGCCTAGCTTCCCATATCCACCCCCACATCGCAGGCTGAAAAATCCAGAATGGTAATGTCAAAAGTAATCAGAAAATTCTGGCCCAAGCAGAGGACTTCTACCTTACTTCCTAAAGAAAAATTTAGAAAAACATCAAGTGCCTTAAGAAAGGCTCACGACAAAAGAGAAAGGTAACAGCAAAGTAGAATTTGTAGTGTGACATAATTAAACACAGAGAGGCATATTCCTGCACACTCCAAGGAGGACACAGAGGATAGCTGAGGGTCCTGGCTATGAGCTCACCAGTGGACTGGCAGGGGGGATGGTGGGTAGGGAGAGAAGCCACTCAGTGAAGGACAAAGTCACCCTGCAGCAGCAGACTACAGGGAAGACTGCCCAAGCCAATAATAAAATGAGAACCACAGTTCGGCTTCAGAGATACAGCAGCATTCCCTTTCTCAACCCCCCAACACTGCCCTACAGAGTGAGCTAATCCAGTCCATCAGATAAGGGAGAAGTGGGCAATGGAGGTGGCAGACCTGACAGCTAGAAGCAGAGGTCAAATACGTCACAAAAGCCAAGCTGTTCATCAGAAATGGCAAGGAATTGTACCCTCTATGTTTACCCTGCCCCTGTGTTCTAGAAATCACTACATGGTCAGGCATGCCTACCTCTGCATCTCCAGTCACTCAACACCATCCACTCTTCTCCATGGTCACCAAGCTCCACCACTCTGATCTCCCTTCTTTTTCTTGACTTACCACTGAATGAAATGCTCTTCCCTTGCCTCTTTATCCAGCTGGCTTCTCCCATCATTCAGATCTCAGTTTGTTGTTGTTGTTTGTTTTGCTTTTCTTGTAAAGACGTATTTCAAACCAAGCCATCGTGCTTTCTGGTGAAATCTTTGAAGCATTCTCTTTAACTTTTAGGGAGACGAAATCAAAAACGTCCACTATCACCATTATTATTTCACATTTTCTAAAAGTAGTACCCAAGAGAAATAAAACATAAATATTGGCAAAATTTAGGTGTGATTATGATATGCACATAATATAATCATATACTCAGAATACCCAAGAAAATTTTAAAACTATTAGAAGTGATAAAACTAAGTAGTTGTCACCACAGAACAAAAGCATTCATACAAAGTCATCATGTAGAAAATATAGTGGGAGTTCTTAGCTAAGATTACAGATTGAATACACACAACTAATTTTGCTTTTTCCTGAACTTCACCAAAACCATAGCACAGGGAATTTTTTTCTTTTCTTTTTTTTTTGCGGTACGCGGGCCTCTCACCGCCGTGGCCTCTCCCGTTGCGGAGCACAGCCTCCGGACGCGCAGGCTCAGCGGCCATGGCTCCCGGGCCCAGCCGCTCCGCGGCATGTGGGATCCTCCCGGACCGGGGCACGAACCCGTGTCCCCCGCCTCGGCAGGCGGACTCTCAACCACTGCGCCACCAGGGAAGCCCCACAGGGAATTTTTTAAGGGCATAAACTCACAGGGATATGGAACAACAGAGAGAAAACAGCAGTAGAAATATGAAAGCTGTACGACTGATAGACAATAGATAACCCACTCAAGAAGGCCAAATCTCAAAGCAACAGGAAAAACTGAGAATTTACCCAATTCATAAAATAGACTCCTCAAAAGGTAAATGAAAATGAAAATACAGGGCAGTCTACTTCTGGTCGTATCTCTGCTGGATGTCAATATCTGTTCTTTTAAACAGTTTTATTGATACATGATTTACACACCATAGCGTTCACCAGGCCAAATCAAACAATTCAATGTTTCTTTAGCATATTCACAGAGTTGTGCAGCCATTACCATAATCTAATTTTAGAACATTTCCATAACTCTCGGTCTCAGTTGAAATGGTCCCTCCTTACAGATGTCCTCCGCAATGACCTTTTATAGACCCACACCCCTTACTTCCTGTTTCTTTTCTTTAAGCATTAATAATGATAAGTAGATATTTTACAGAGGTATTGAGTTCCTTGTTTACTGTCAAACTTTCTCACTAGTGTAAGCTCCATAAAGAGGTGGTTTGTCTCTCTTGACCTTCTTTGTAGTCCAGCTGGTAGCACAGCCCAGGGCCTGCCATGTAGTATGTGGTCACTAAAAACAGTTGCTGACTGGATGAACTGGTGATACATAATTATAGCAGGAGACTGAGCAGAACTCTGTGTATGATCGGGGACCAGCCATCAAAAGCAACACCATGTAGCACTGAGGAGGAACGCAAGCAGGAGGGCACTGAGCCAATAACCCAACTGTCCACCTGCTATTTGGAAGATCAGCCACCCCAGGGAGACTGAGGAAACCTCTTAGGTTCTTGGACAGTCAGAGAGAGTGAGGAAGGAAGGCCTCAGTGGTATGATATAATCTCACTGATAAAAATGAGCGATCTCACACAATTAATTTGAAAAATAAAACAATATGATTGTATTTGCAGCTCATGCAGTCAAATCATTCAGATCGCTTACACCACTAACACATTAAAATATACAAAGTAAGTGTTCCTTCGATGCATCCTCTCTATATCTGCTATTGTTAATGAGATGCCGAGTACAGGGCAGAGCAAAGGTCTGGCATTAGAACTTATATCTTCATTCTTCCACTACTAGCTATGTGACTTTGAGCAAGTTACTTAACTGCTTTGTGCTTTGACTTATACATTTATAAAATAGATGTATTAATAGTTCCTATATGATAAGAGCTGTTGTATTAAATAGAAATGATCAGAAGAGTGCCTATCGTATACCGAGTGCCTTATAAAATTTATCCAGTAGCTGTAGAAGTAGCAGTAGTAGTCATTATAGTGGAGGTACTGGTGGTGGTATAAACAGTAGTAGGGACTAATAAAACAATAGAAGTGCAGCCCATCATGCTGTTTTATGGGGCCAGACAGTGAACTTTAGCTCAGTGTCAAGCAGTGTCAAATACAAAGTACTAAATTAATATTGAATTGACTTGTACTCACAATGTTTCTTAGCAGACTGCAAGATGATTTGACACAATTGATTTTTCCTCAAGAACTGAGTGAATCAGCAAATTTGTAGTCCCTGTTGTTGGCAAACTGACTCCAAGTAAATCATTCTCAACTTTGGCCCAGAGAGAGTGTCAGAAGGACAGCTGTATTCTTGAGTCCGAGACCGTGTGGGTACCAGAGATGATCTGCGTGAAACTGTGATTCTGTGTGTTGCAAGAAGAACACAAGAACATCATTCTTTTAGGAAGAGTGGACAGTCCTGAAAAAATAAGCCATGGTATTCATAGGTCAAGGGAATCATGTTACTAAATAAAATAATCCATGTGGAGCACTAAGTACATGGCTTATATAAAATGTTTAAATATGAGCTGTTGGTAATATTATTACTATTATTCAAGCCATGTTTACTGAGTGAGCACCTTCAATGTGCCAGGAACTGTTCTAGGTGCTAAGGATACAGCAGTGAAAAAACAAATATATATAATATGGTATTCAGGAAGTATTAAGTGCTATGAAAGAAAAAGAAGGTGGGTTAGAGTGATGGAGGGAGCTGGGGTAGTGGTAGGAGAAACAGCAGATGAGATTGAAAATGAGAACAGGTGCTAAATCATGTGAAGCCTCATGAGCCATGATAAGGACTTTGGACAATAGTCTATTCATTGGAAGATTGACAGGATATGACAAGATATGACGCAATTAACGACCTAAAAAAAAATCATTTTGGCTGCTAGGGAAATAGTCTGTAAGGAGGAAAGAGTGGAACAGGAAAGCCACATTGGCAAGTATTGAAATTACTAAGAAGAGATAATAGTGGGCTGGCCTAGGGTCAGCTAAGAGTGGATATGGTCAGAGCGATGGGGTTCAGGATACCTCTTTTTGTTCCAGGATATCTTTTGATAGTAGACCTGGAAAGTTTTGTCGGTAGATTGAATGTGAAGTGTAACAGAATGGGAAGAACCAAGGATGACTCCATACAAATGAGCATGTGCTGCACTCATATAATAAGATGAGGCTGACTTAGGAAGGAAAAGGATTAGCAGCAGAAATCAAGAGTTCTGTTTGGGACATAATAATTTGTGATACTTAGCAGAGACCTAAATGGATTGTAAAATAGGCAGCCAGGTGTATGAGTTTAGAGTTCAGGGTACAGGTAAGGTGCCACAGACATAAATTCAGGAGCCATCAGCATTTGGATGCCATATAAAGCCATGGAATGACTGAGATCACCTTTGGAGTGAATATAGCTGGAGAGAATGGAAGGCTGAGGACCACACCCTGGGGCACTTCAACATTTGGATGTCAGGAAGAGAGGCAGTGAGAGAAGTAGCCAGTGAGGTGCTGTGCTTCCCAGACATGTGGTCTAACTGCAACCGTGTGGCTCCCAGAAGTGGAGGAAGTGTTTCCAAAACAAGGAAGTGAACAAATGTATCAAAAGCTGCCAGGAGGGTAAGTAAGATAAAGACTGAGACTGGCCAATGGACTTGGCAAGGTAGAGGTGGGTGAGGACCTTACAAGAGCTGCTTAAATAAACTCTTGGTGAGGAGAGTCCAACTGGAGTAGATAGTAGAGACTAGTGGAGTCTAGCTCTTTCATAAAGTTTTATACTAAAAGGAAGAAAAAAATGAGCAAATACCTTCAGAGGGATATGAAAACAGGTGAGAACTCTTCAAATAATGGAGATGTTATGGTATATTATATGCTTATGGAAATGATCCTGTAGATGGAGGGAAATGGTGCTGGGGAGAGGGGAACGGCAGAAGCAAAGGGCACAACTAGGTAAGTCTGCCCTCAGTGGAAGTACAGGTAGTTCACCCACTGTTCCAGGAGAGGCAGCAAAGTTTATGAGTACAGTTGTGGGTATTTTGGTAGATTTCATGATTGGTGGATTAAAAGGTTCTATTCTGTTTCCTTCTTTTTATCAATAAACAAGAAACAAAGGCATCAGATGGCCATTAGGATTCTGAGGGGAGTATAGGAGGTTTGAAGAAAGGGGAAGATGTGAAAGAGGTATGTGAGAGAGTGGGGGGATTAATCAATAAGAGAAATGTATATAATAGGACTGCTGAGCAGTATTGAGTGGCCATTTAAGGTTTGTGGTCATAAATTTTAAGTGAGACCCACCAGCATTTAAGTGTGTTTTTCTCCAGCCATGTTCAGAGGCTCAGGCTCAGGGGCAGAGCTAACCAAGAGTCAGATTTAGACAGGGTCATGGTGTTGTCCAATGTACTTCACCAAGGGAAGGAGGTGAAGTGCATGTACAAGAGAGTGATTATAAAGAGAACTTTGCAATCCAAGCCAAATAGAGAGGGAAGTGAGGTGGTGGGGTCAATGGATGGGAGGTCCTACAAGGAGAGCAGAATTACTGGAGTGGGAATTTTAGAGAAAGAGGGCTCCTGAAATAGGAGACGGAAATCAGAGAGCAGGACACCTATAATTACGATTATTTCTAACATACATACATAATGTACAGGTGTTTTTCAATTGTCTCTGCAGCATCCATTTACCCCTTCTAATAACCAAAGAAGTCTTGATAAGTGAATTCATCCTGTTATGGATTGAATTGTGGCCACTCACACACACACACACACACACACACACACACACACACACACACAAAGAGATATGTTGAAGTCCTAACCTCCAGGACCTGTGAATGTGACCTTTTGTTTGGAAATAGAGTCTTTGTGGATATAATCAAGTAAGATGAGATCATTAGGGTAAGCCCAAATCTAATATAACTGGTATCTTTAATAAAAGAGGGAAATTTGCACATAGGTACATGAAGAAGAATTACGTGTAGCAACAGAGGCAGAGATGGGAGTTGGGCAGCTGCAAGCCCAGGAATGCCAAGGATTATTGGCAGCACCAAAAGAAAGGCATGCCACAAACTCTCCCCTAAAGCCTTCAAGAAAGCATTGTCCTACCAACACCTTGATTTTGAATTTCTGGCCTACAAAACTGTGAGGGAATACATTTCTAATATTTTAAGCCACACACTATGTTGTACTTTGTTATGGCAACCCAAGCAAACTGATAGACTCTACCCCTAACTCAAGGAGATCGGCAAGTCCATCCCTCTGGCCAGGTGATTGCTTCAGGGATAAATGTGTGACTCAACAAGAGCCCAACAGAGCTTCAGGAGATATTTGCTGGGCTTCTGGGAAAGAAAAGCTCCTTCCTTCTTTTCCTGAGTTGCTGCCAAAACTCTCTTCCTGTTGGATGTAGAGAAGAACATTTTAGTCCTGGAAACTGCTGGCAGCCACCTTGAAACTCTAAGAGAAGAACTGCTCTCACACTGATGTCAGGATCAAGGAAACAAAGCAGAGATATTGAGAACAAGGAACTGTTACCAGACCAAACTTGGGTCCCTCATCCTCCCGCAGTAAAACCAATCTACTGACACTGGACTGTGGTGAAGGAAAATGCAGTGTTTATTGCAGGGCACCAAGAAAGGAGTCCAGGCAGCTAGTGCTTAAAAGTCCCGAACTCCCTGATGACTTTCAGGGAAAGGTTTTTAAAGACAGGGTGAGGGAGATTGTTGCCAGGGTACACGATCAGCTTATGAACATACTTCTGATTGGCTGGTGGTGAGGCAATTGGGAGTCAACATCATCAACCTTCTAGTTCCAACCAGTCTGGGGTCTACATGCTTGCGGGCAGCATAGAGTTAACTTCTTCCACCTGGTGGGGGTTTCAGTAGCTGCAAAACAGTTCAGAGGACATGGCTCAGAATATTGTCTATAGCCCCTGAGGGGGAACTAAAGGTCCTTGACTTTGTTTAATGGCTAAACTATTATGATTTTGTCCTTTGCTTTTGCATTTTCTCACATCTCTGATTAAATTTATTCTTCGGAACCTGGGGAAGACCTAGGAGGCTAGAGTTTTTCTACAAACAAGAGCCAGGCAGAGGACACGGGGGAGTCTGTCCTGGGAAAGCTCCATAGGGTCCAGCTGAGTTACAAAACTTTTTCTGCCCAGGATCAAACCAAACTTTACCTGGAAGTTTCAGTTACATGAACCAATACATTCCCTTTATTATTTAAGTCAGTGAGTTGACTTTTAGAGAAGCAGCAATTTATATCTTTACCTGGTCTCACTGGTCATTTAAACACACCATCAGACACCTAACCCATATTGACAAAGATGGACTTAACATTCCCCTCAGCTTTACTAAACTTCAGACAGGCTTCTTTCTGACTCTAGGTCCCTGACCTCCCTTTACTTACAGCATTTACTTTAGAAAACTTTCTATCATAAATTCTTTCTCTGCCCCTTTGAGTAGATCTTTCTAAAAGCTTCTTGCCATTATTACAACCCAGGAATGTCTTTCCCAAGGACCTGGGAGCCACCGCTTTGAAACATAATCATCAAGGGGACAGCATCCCTATCTCCTGGTCTTTGGAGAAGTATAGGAGCTTAACTTCAATAAGCACCAATTAGGAAGCACAGGTGGCCTAATCACATTCATCAGCCTCCTCCCTGACGTCTTCCAGGAATTACTGCTGGTTCGTCTCAGCACTTTTAACACTGCTGCCTTTCATTCCAGGAGACCTGAGTTCAATCTCTCTATTCTATTGCAATGGTCTTGAATAAAGTCTCTCTTGCCTGTTTAACTACATCCAGTGCATTTTTTCTTTGATATCTCAGGATCTCCCGTACTTTACATCCTGCTTTAGCCACTACACAAAAAATTCAAAACGTTCACAATAAAATGTTTTCCTAATGCACCCTTAGTCTGACATTTTCCTGATTACCTTGTTTCAATGAGATGAGCAGCTTCAGTCCTTCACCCACAGAAGGGGCCCAGCATTCCCAGGATGAGCAATACCAGCAGCACTTTCCCACTGCACCTTGTTTGGATCTTTCCCAGTTATTTTATGCTCTAAATTTCCTCCCTCCACACCTTTTTCTCTGCGCCCTGAAGCTTCCTTCCCTGGCTGTGGCTTCCTCTCTCTCCCACAGCCAGGTTCTCCTTCCAAGTCAGACCACCTGAAGGTCTTTCCTTGTTTACAGGAGGATAATCAGCTACATCCTCTCACACTGAGTGGGCAGACTGCTTCAAACAGGAAATGTCTTTGAAATGGCTGGTGGAGGCATCCTGATTTAATTGTTAGGAAAGCATGCCAGGAGGCCAAACTCTTTGGAGTATTTCATTCTGAAATATTTCTCTTGAGTGGGCACAAGGCTGTAGGTGAAATTCTCAACTGAAAAATCTATTTTCGTTTTGTTTTGGCTTTATAATAGTAACATTTAAACAGCAAACAGTACAAATTAGAAATCAGTCTTTCAGTTTAAGTTTTGCTCTGATGACACTGGTAAGCACTATCATTGAGCAAGAATGTTGCAAAGAGATAATATAATTAGACTTTAACTTTCTTGCTTCCCCAGGCCACATCTTCCCACCTGATTGATTATCTGAGTGCTCTGTTTCTATTTTGACTCCCCTTGTTCCAAGCTCACATCAGAGTTTTTGAATTTCCTTGAAGGAGGCATCAGGAAAAAAGAAATATAGGACAGATCCTCCTCCTCAGAACTTAGAAGCCTCATGCTGGGATTGTGGGTAGAATCTTATGCTTTCTCTACTCTCTCCTTGGAGGAATACTGCGGCAGCTCAGCTTCCAGTCTCTTTCATCTCATTGTCCCAATGTTGGGAGAGCTCAGCCCCACTACTAGCACTAATGAGGGAGCCATTATTGAGTCTTATGAATGACAGTGATAAAATAAAGTTGTTGGTAACAAATAGATTTGGCTGTACTGTGGAGACTGCCAAGGAGGGGCCAGGAATAGACTAGGAAAATCAGTTACTGGGGTGAGTTCTATCCAGAAATGGGATGAAGATTGTCATAATGGCAATAGTGATCCGTAAGTAGGTTTTAGAAATCATTAGTCAGAAAAATCACTAGGATTTGGTGACTGACTGAATGTAAATGGGAGGAAGTTAGGGAGTTGGAGATTTCAAGAATGACACCCAGGTTTCATGTCAGAGCATCAGGGTAGAAAGTAATAGCTGACATTCATTGATACTTTCTATTTGTCTAGCACCATTCTCAGCCTTCTACATATAGCCTCACTAATACAACAAAATTTTGAGGAACGTACAACTGCTATTCATATTATACAAATTAGAAAAAGGGAACATAGAAGGTAAGTAGTTTGCTCTAAATCACACAGCCAGTAAGTGTTGGAGCCAGGATTTGATCTGGCTCACTGTTTCAGAGTCCATGCTTCTAATTTCCATGACATTCACTGAGGACAGTGTTTAAAAGATAAGATGTTTAGTTGAGTTCTGAGCAGGCTGAGGTTCAGGTGCTTTGGAGACATCCTAGGTAAGATGTCACATAAATCATTTACGTATACAGGACTCAAACTCAGGGGTAAGGATGGGGTAGAATGTAGAGATTTGAGTCATTAGCTTGAAGACAGTCATTGAAATCAAACAGTAGATATAACTGATTGTCCAGGGAGAGTGCAGAAGTGGAGGAGCAAAAATCCAACACTGAGTCCTGAGGAACACCAATATTTAAGGGGGAGTTAGACGAGGAGGAGTTAACAAAGGGGGTAAAAGAAGCTTACTGAGAGGTAGGAAGAAGATCAGGAAAGTGTGATGTCATAAAACACAGGAAAAAATGGTCAACAATGGCAAATACTGCTGGAAGAAAGCCAATAATTTCAAAGTGCCTAGTGTTCTGATGTGGAGAACTAAACCTGTGTAATGGAGGGTAAGGATGGAGCCAACACAGAAGGATGGATGAAGATAAAGGAGAGAGAAGAGGAGCAATGGACCAGGCCTATTGCAATCTATTGTAATATGCTGTGTAAAGGCTGGTAAGCATCTTCCTAGCCTTGCCAGACAATTGTGAATATTGTTGTTTGATATAATCTAAAGTGGACATAGTTTCTCAAAGATTGGTTGCAATGAGGAATCTGAAATCATATTAGTGCAATTTTCATATTCTGTTACATTAAAATCCATTGATTTATTTTGCATCCGGTCCTATTAGATTATGTAAGAACAGGAATAAATTTAACTAAGTGGTTATATTTGGATCAACAATGTCCAATTAGATTATGAAATAGGAGACACTGGTAAAGAGACACAAATGAGATATCCATCAATCAAAGAGCACAAATAAGATATTTAGAAAAAAGTAAGTGGTTTAGAATGGGGGTGACAGGTAGAGGATGAGAGAGAACCTCATTACAGGGGTGGGAAATAAGCTAGGACAGTGTTATGGGTTGAACTGTGTGCTTCTGAAAGATATGTTGAAGTCCTAAACCTGGTACCTGTGAATGTGACCTCATTTGGAAATAGGTTCTTTGCAGATAGACTCAAGTTAAAAAGTGTTAAGATGAGAACAGTGGACCCCTAATCCACTGTAACTGGTGTCCTTATAAAAAGAGGAACATGCCATATGAACAGAATGACACACAGGGAGAATGCCACGTGACAACAGGCAGAGACTGGAATAGGTTTCAACATATGAATATTGGGAGGACACAACTATTCATTCTATAGCAACTTCCAAACTACTTACTGTCTTAGTTCATTAGGATTGGACTTGCAATATAATATTAAAAATGTCAACTGCCTCTCCTCAAAATTAAGCAGTAACAAGTTCCCTATTTAAAAATTTGAGAAGGGAAACTATCTTGAAGATGGCGGAGGGGTAAGACATGGAGATCATCTTCCTCCCCACAAATACATCAAAAATACATCTACGTATGGGACAATTCCTTCAGAACACCTACCGAACGCTAGCAGAAGACCTCAGACTTCCCGAAAGGCAAGAAACTCCCCCAAGTACCTGGGTAGGGCAAAAGAAAAAAGAAAAAACAGAGACAAAAGAATAGGGACAGGACCTGCACCTTGGGCAGGGAGCTGTGAAGAAGGAAAAGTTTCCATACACTAGGAAGACCCTTCACTGGCGGAGACGGGGGCTGAGCGTGGGGGGAAGCTTCAGAGACATGGAGGAGAGCGCAGCAACAGAGGTACAGAGGGCAAAGTGGAGAGATTCCTGCACAGAGGATCAGTGCCAACAAGCAGTCCCAACCTGTTCACCCGCTGGGCCGGGTGGGGGCTGGAAGCTGAGGCTCAGACTTCGGAGGTCAGACCCCAGGGAGAGGACTGGGGTTGGCTGTGTGATCACAGCCTGAAGGGGGCTAGTGCACCACAGTTAGCCTGGAGGAAGTCCAGGAAAAAGTCTGTACCTGCCTAAGAGGCAAAAGACCATTGTTTTGGGGTGCATGAGGAGAGGAGATTCAGAGCACCGCCTAAAGGAGATCCAGACGTGGGCATGAGCCAGGGCTATCAGCTCGGACCTCAGAGACGGGCATGAACCACTAACGCTGCCGCCACTGCCAACAAGAAGCCTGTGTGCAAGCACAGGTCACTATCCACACCTCCCCTCCTGGGAGCCTGTGCAGCCCGCCACTGCCAGGCTCCCGTGATCCAGGGACAACTTCCCCGGGAGAACACATGGCGTGCCTCAGGCTGGTGCAAGGTCACGCCAGCCTCTGCTGCTGCAGGCTCACCATGAATTCCAATTATGACTACCATACCCCTCCATCTCCCTGGCCTGAGTGAGCAAGAGCCCCCTAATCAGCCACAGCCACTGTCTGTGCAGGGAACAGATGCCTGAGGTTGGCCTACACACAGAGGCAGGGCCAAATCCAAAGCTGAACCCCAAGAGCTGTGCAAACAAAGAAGAGAAAGGGAAATCTCTCCCAGCAGCCTCAGGAGCAGCAGATTAAATCGCCACAATCAACTTGATGAACCCTGCATTGGTGGAATACCTGAATAGACAAAGAATCATCCCAAAATTGAGGCAGTGGACTTTGGGAGCAATTGTAGACCAGATTTGTTCTCTGAGTCTGATTTGTTTCTGGTTTTTATGTTTATCTTAGTTTAGCTTTTAGTGCTTGTTATCATTGGTGGATTTGTTTATGGGTTTTGTTGCTCTGTTACTTTTTAAATTTTTTACTTATTTTATTTTATTATTTTTTTACATATCTTTTCATTAAAATTTTTTTTCTTTTTTCTTTTTTTGTGAGTGTGTATGTGTATGTTTCTTTGTGTGACATTGTCTGTCTAGGTTTACTTTCACCATTTGTCCTAGTGTTCTGGCTGTTCATTTTGTTGTTGTTGTTGTTTGTTCCTTTGTTTTCTTTTTATGAGTGTGTGTATGTATGTTTCTTTGTGTGATTTTGCCTGTTTAGATTTGTTTTTACCATTTGGTTTGGGATTCTATCTGTTCTGTTTTTTTCTTCTTTTTTTCTTTTCTTTCTTCCTTTTCTTCTGAGCTACCTGGCTGGCAGGATCTTGGTGCTCCAGCTGGGTGTTAGGCCTGAGTTTCCAAGGAGGGAGAGCCAAGTCTAGGACATTGCACCACCAGAGACCTCCCAGCCCCATGTAATACCAATCAGCGAGAGCTCTCCCAGAGATCCCCATCTCAACGCTAAAACCCAGCTCTACCCAATGGCCAGCAAGCTCCAGTGCTGGACACCCCATGCCAAACAACTAGCAAGACAGGAACACAACCACACCCATTATCAGAGAGGCTGCCTAAAGTCATACTAAGGTCACAAACACCCCAAAACACAACACCAGACACAGCCCTGCCCATCAGAAGGACAAAATCCAGTCCCACTGACCAGAACATAGGCACCAGTCCCCTCCACCAGAAAACCTACACAAGCCACTGAACCAACCTAATCCACTGGGGGCAGACACCAGAAACAATGGGAACTATGGACCTGCAGCCTGCAAAAATGAGACCCCAAACACAGTAAGTTAAACAAAATGAGAAGACAGAGAAATATGCAGCAAATGAGGGAGCAAGGTAAAAACCCACCAGGCCAAACAAATGAAGAGGAAATAGGCAGTCTACCTGAAAAAGAATTCAGAGTAATGATAGTAAAGATGAATCAAAGTCTTAGAAATAGAATGGAGAAAATACAAGAAACGTTTTACAAGTATCTGGAAGAACTAAAGAGCAAACAAACAATGATGAACAACACAATAAATAAAATTAAAAATTCTCTAGAAGGAATCAGTAGCAGAATAACTGAGGCAGAAGAATGGATAAGTGATCTGGAAGGTAAAATAGTGGAATAACTGCCACAGAACAGAATAAAGAAAAAAACTGAAAATAATTGAGGACAGTCTCAGAGACCTCTGGGACAAATTAAATGCACCAACATTTGAATAACAGGGGTTCCAGAAAAAGAAGAGAAAAAGAAAGGGTCTGAGAAAATATTTTAAGAGATTATAGTTGAAAAATTCCGAAACATGGGAAAGGAAATAGTTAATCAAGTCCAGGAAGCACAGAGAGTCCTATACAGGATAAATCCAAGGAGAAACATGCCAAGACACATATAAATCAAACAATCAAAAATTAAATGCAAAGAAACAATATTTAAAGCAGCAAGGGAAAAACAACAAATAACATATAAGGGAATCCCCATAAGGTTAAAAGCTTATCTTTCAGCAGAAACTCTGCAAGCCACAGGGGAGTGGCAAGACATATTTAAAGAGATAAAGGTGAAAAAGCTACAAAAAAAAGGTTACTCTACCCAGCAAGGATCTCACTCAGGTTCAACAGAAAAATTAAAACCTTTACAGACAAGCAAAAGCTAAGAGAATTCAGCACCACCAAACCAGCTTTACAACAAACACTAAAGGAACTTCTCTAGGTAGGAAACACAAGAGAAGGAAAAGACCTACAAAAACAAACCCAAAACAATTAAGAAAATGGTAATAGGAACATGCATATTGATAATTACCTTAAATGTAAATGGATTAAATGCTCCAACCAAAAGACATAGACTAGCTGAATGGATACGAACACAAGACCTGTATATATACTCTCTACAAGAGACCCACTTCAGACCTAGGGACACATACAGACTGAAAGTGAGGGGATGGAAAACGATATTCCATGCAAATGGAAACCAAAAGAAAGCTGGAGTAGCAATTCTCATACCAGACAAAATAGACTTTAAAATAAAGACTATTAAAAGAGACAAAGAAGGACACTACATAATGATCAAGGGATCAATCCAAGAAGAAGATATAACAATTGCAAATATTTATGCATGCAACAGAGAAGCACCTCAATACATAAGGCAAATGTTGACAGCCATAAAAGGGGAAATCAACAGTAACAAAATCATAGTAGGGGACTTTAACACCCTACTTTCACCAATGGACGGATCATCCAAAATGAAAATACATAAGGAAACACAAGCTTTAAATGACACATTAAACAACATGGACTTAATTGATATTAATAGGACATGCCATCCCAAAACAGCAGAATACATGTTCTTCACAACTTCTCATGGAACGTTCTCCAGGATAGATCATATCTTGGGTCACAAATCAAGCCTTGGTAAATTTAAGAAGATTGAAACAGTATCAAGTATCTTTTCTGACCACAACGTTGTGAGATTAGATATCAATTACAGGGGAAACAAACTGTAAAAATTACAAACACATGGAGGCTAAATAATGCATTACTAAATAACCAAGAGATCACTGAAGAAATCAAAGAGGAAATAAAAACATAACTAGAAATAAATGACAATGAAAACACAAGGACCCAAAATCTATGGGATGCAGCAAGAGCATTTCTAAGAGAGAAGTTTATAGCAATATAATCCTACCTCAAGAAACTTGAAAAATCAGAAATAAACAACCTAACCTTACACCTAAAGCAATTAGAGAAAGAAGAACAAAAAACCCAAAGTTAGCAGAAGGAAAGAAATCATAAAGATCAGATCAGAAATAAAGGAAAAAGAAATGAAGAAAACAAAGCAAAGATCAATAAAATTAAAAGCTGGTTCTTTGAGAAGATAAACAAAATTGGTAAAAAGTTAGCCAGGCTATCAAGAAAAAAAGGTAGAAGACTCAAATCAACAGAATTAGAAACGAAAAAGGAGAAATAACAACATGACACTGCAGAAACACAAAGGACCATGAGAGATTATGACAAAAATTATATGCCAATAAAATGGACAACCTGGAAGAATTGGACAAAGTCTTAGAAAAGCACAACCATCCAAGACTGAACCAGGAAAAAACAGAAAATATACACAGACCAATCACAAACACTGAAATTGAAACTGTGATTAAAAATCTTCCAACAAACAAAAGCCCAGGACCAGGTGGCTTCACAGGCGAATTCTATCAAACATTTAGAGAAGAGCTAACACCTATCCTTCTCAAGCTCTTCCAAAATATAGCAGAGGGAGGAACACTCCCAAACTACTTCTATGAGCTACATCACCCTGATACCAAAACCAGACAAAGATGTCACAAAGAAAGAAAACTACAGACCAATATCACTGATGAACATAGATGCAAAAATCCTCAACAAAATACTAGCCTACAGAATCCAACAGCACATTAAAAGGATCATACACCATGATCAAGTGGGGTTTATCCCAGGAATGCAAGGATTCTTTAGTATACGCAAATCAATCAATGTGATACACCATATAAACAAACTGAAGGATAAAAACCATTAGATCATCTCAATAGATGGAGAAAAAGCTTTTGACAAAATTCAACACCAATTTATGATAAAAACTCTCTAGAAAGTAGGCATAGAGGGAACCTACCTCAGCATAATAAAGGCCATATATGACAAACCCACAAATCAAGACTGTTCTCAATGGTGAAAAGCTGAAACCATTTCCTCTAAGATCAGGAACAGGACAAGGCTGCCCAATCTCACCACTATTATTCAACATAGTTTTGGAAGTTTTAGCCACAGCAATCAGAGAAGAAAAAGAAATAAAAGGAATCCAAATCGGAAAAGTAGAAGTAAAACTGTCACTGTTTGCAGATGACATGATACTATACATAGAGAATCCTAAAGTTGCCACCAGAAAACTATTACAGCCAATAAAGGAATTTGGTAAAGTTGCAGGATACAAAATTAATGCACAACACTCTCTTGCATTCTTATACACTACTGATGAAAAGTCTGAAAGAGAAATTAAGGAAACACTCCCATTCACCATAGCAAGAAAAAGGATGAAATGCCTAGGAAAAAACTTACCTAAGGAGACAAAAGACATGTATGCAGAAAACGATAAGACACTGATGAAAGAAATTAAAGAAGATACAAAGAGATGAAGAGATATTCCATGTTCTTGGATTGGAAGAATCAACATTGTGAAGATGACTCTACTACCCAAAGCAATCTACAGATTCAATGCAATCCCTATCAAACTATCAATGGCATTTTTCACAGAACTAGAACAAAACATTTTACAATTTGTATGGAAACACAAAGACCCCGAATAGCCAAAGCAATCTTGAGAAAGAAAAATGGAGCTGGAGAAATCAAGCTCCCTGACTTCAGACTATACTACAAAGCTACAGTAATCAAGACAATATGGTACTAGCACAAAAACTGAAATATAGATTAATGGAACAGGATAGAAAGCCCAGAGATAAACCCACGCACCTATGGTCCACTTATCTTTGATAAAGGAGGCAAGAATATACAATGGAGAAAAGACAGCCTCTTCACTAAGTGGTGCTGGGAAAACTGGACAGCTACATGTAAAAGAATGAAATTTGAACACTTCCTAACACCATACACAAAAATAAACTCAAAATATATTAAAGACCTAAATGTAAGGCTAGACACTGTAAAACTCTTAGAGGAAAACACAGGCAGAACACTCTATGACATAAATCACTGCAAGATCCTTTTTGACACACATCCTAGAGAAATGGAAATAAAAACAAAAATAAACAAATGGGACCTAATGAAACTTGAAACCTTTGCAGGACAAAGGAAACCATAAACAAGACCAAAAGACAATCCTCAGAATGGGAGACCAAAAGACAATCCTCAGAATGGGAGAAAATATTTGCAAACGAAACAACTGACGTAGGATTAATATCCAAAATATATAAGCAGCTCATGCAACTCAATAACAAAAAAACAAACAACCCAATCCAATAATGGGCAGAAGACCTAAATAGACATTTCTCCAAAGAAGACATACAGATGGCCAACAAACACATGAAAAGCTGCTCAACATCACTAATCATTAGAGAAATGCAAATCAAAACTACAGTGAGGTATCATCTCACACCAGTCAGAATGGACATCATCAAAAAATCTACAAACAATAAATGCTGGAGAGGGTGTGGAGAAAAGGGGACCCTCTTGCACTGTTGGTGGGAATGTAAATTGATACAGCCACTGTGATGAACAGTATGGAGGTTCCTTAAAAAACTAAAAATAGAACTACCATATAAGCCAGCAATCCCACTACTGGGCATATACCTGGAGAAAACCATAATTCAAAAAGAGTCCTGTACCACAATGTTCATTGCAGCTCTATTTACAATAGCCAGGCCATGGAAGCAACCTAAGTGTCCATTCACAGATGAATGGATAAAGAAGATGTGGCACATATATACAAGGAAATATTACTCAGCCATAAAAGGAAATGAAATTGAGTTATTTGTAGTGAGGTCGATGGACGTAGATTATGTCATATGTGAAGTAAGTCAGAAAGAGAAAAACAAATACCGTACGCTAACACATATATATGGAATCTACAAAAAAAAAAAAAATGGTTCTGATGAACCTAGGGGCAGGACCGGAATAAAGACGCAGATGTAGAGCATGGACTTGAGGACACGGGGAGGGGGAAGGGTAAGCTGGGACGTAGTGAGAGAGTAGCATTCACATATACACACTACCAAATGTAAAATAGATAGCTAGTGGGAAGCAGCCACATAGTACAGGGGGATCAGCTCGGCGCTTTGTGACCACCTACAGGGGTGGGATAGGGAGGTGGGAGGGAGATGCAAGAGGGAAGGGATATGATGATATATGTATACATATAGCTGATTCACTTTGTTATACAGCAGAAACTAATACAACATTGTAAAGCAATTATACTCCAATAAAGATGTTTAAAAAATAATAATAAATAACAATAAAATGAAGAACAAAGATATGGAGGAAAATGGATAAAAGGGATATGTTAATAAAAATGGAGCTTAATGAGCTATTAAGATGTAAAGAAACTAAAAGTTCAGTCACACATTTAAAATATTCATTAAAAGCAGAATTGGGCTTCCCTGGTGGCGCAGTGGTTGGGAGTCCACCTGCCGATGCAGGGGACACGGGTTCGTGCCCCGGTCCGGGAAGATCCCACATGCCGTGGAGCGGCTGGGCCCGTGAGCCGTGGCCGCTGTGCCTGCGCGTCCGGAGCCTGAGCTCCGCAACGGGAGAGGCCACAGCAGTGAGAGGCCCGCGTAACGCAAAAAAAAAAAAAAAAAAAAGCAGAATTGACAAAGCAGAAAATGAAATTTTGAGATGAACATTGAGAATCACTCTATGAATACAGAGGAAAAGGAAGTGGTGATAGTAATGAATGAGAGGTACTCTTGCGATTGCAAAAGTCAGAGAAAGGACATCTGACGTCATATTATTGAAATGAAAGAGAGCTAACTTTGAAGATTGCCAAAAAAATCTAACTGGGCTGAAAAAAGCTCTGCATATGCATACCAAACCTGAATACACATATGACACACCTACAAGGAGGAAAAATTAAGAAAATATGTAAAATATGTAAACTTTTTAAAGGGGGAGGGGAAACGGAGGAACAAAAAAAGGAAAGTTAGTCTGGACATAGACTTCACCTTTAAACACTAACTGTCCTAAGACAAGGGAACAGTAGCTACATAGTTTTGAGAGTAAATATGTTTTATGTCAGTCATCAGTTTGACATTTATATGTGCAAACAGCTAAAACATATTTGCATGTATGTAAGTGCTCAGAAATCTTTGTACCCTTCTAATGGAAAAGGTGCACCAGTTGACAAAATTTTAATCAAAAATAAGAACTCAGGATTAGGGACCTAAGTGTAGGTATCAAATATCAGTTAATGTTGACTTAGTCTAAATAATTATTCCAAACATAATTTTAAAAATAATAATTTCAAAAATTATTTGGTATTAATAAGCTAGGTGAGAAATCATAGACCATTACAAAACTGAAGGGCATGCTAAATTTTCTACCTTAAAAGAAGAAAGGGGATTAAAGTATGGTAATTCCTTAATTCTTTTTCACCAATGATTAAGAAAAAATAAATTCATATATAATTATTTGTACAGGTATATAATTGTAATGTGTCACAGAGACTTATTAGTTGAAGAAGAGCAGCGTGTATAACTTCCAAACCACCAGAAGAATCAAAATTTGGTAACATTTGCATTATAATCATCAGGAAAATAGGAAAAGTATGTATTAAGAATAAAAACCAGAATGAGGCAAGTAAGATCAGTGGCATTTCTAATGACAGTAGTATAAATAGTTGGAATAAAAAACATTATCCAAATATGTAATTTTTAGTTGTGTGGTTTTTGCAACAGAAACATAAAAAGTATCAAAGCAAAGTTAAAAGAAAGGTGCTGCCAAGCATGTTACTCAAACACAGAATCACACACACACACACACACACACACACACACAAAGGCAATGAAGCAGGATAGGCAATGTTAGTATCTAGTATCAGAAAACAGAATAGAGGGCAAAAAAAGCATCAAGGTGATCTTATTGCAATTTGTAAAGACATTATAATAGATGTGGACATTTATGTATTAAATAAAAGTGTGTTGTGTGTATACTTTTTTAAAGGTGAATTAATGGACACTTCTGGGATTTTGTAACCAACTCAATTTATTAATATTAAATTTTATACTTATATTTTATGCTTTTCCTTTTCATCTTTCCACGACTGAATCTTCTAATAAATAGTTCATTAATAAATCATAGCAGAAAACAAACAAACAAACAACCACATTTGAGAGGTGCAAGCCAAGGAATGCCAAGGCTGAACAACTACCACCAGAAGCCAGGAAAAGGCAAGGAAGGACCCTGCCGAGTCTCAGAGGGATCATGACCCTGCTAAGACCTTGATTCCGACTTCTAGCCTCCAGAACTGTGAGAGAATACATTTCTGTTGTGTTAAGTGCCCCCCCCCCATTGTGTTCCTTTGTTACAGCAGCTCTGTGAAACGAATACAGATGGAGGAGTACAATGGGTCATGTTCCTAATTACTCACTCCTTTTTTCCACAAGAGGAATCCTACATCACCACCCATTTGCCACCTGACTTTCAGTTCCTATTATGGGAATGAATATACGTTATTGCTCCACTGGAGTTGAGCTGGACCACAGGACTTGCTTTGGCCAGTAGACATGATGTTCGCCACACCGGAGCAGAAGATTTAAGAATCACCAGGCATTTCTATTGGCTCTGTTGCTCCTTCCCTTCTGCCAATAGTATGGTAGGTCCCAGACAGGGACTGTGCCTTTAGCCTGGGGCTATTTCTTTAGCCTCTATGTCAGAGATACAACCAATCTACATGCCACATCAACATTGTTGAAACCTATAGAGATTTGAAGTCATCTGTTACTTCAACAGAATTTTTAAATATCTAGGGCCTCAAAAGATTCAGACAAACGAATTCCTCCTCATCAGGCTTCGTGTTTTTAATATCAGATTGCCATAATAATCATTAAATAATTCTGTCTATGAAGGCTACTTAGACATTGGCATTTAAAGTCTTTTCATGATGTTCTAACACTGTACTGCTTACTGCAAGTAAATTACCTCAGTTTCTTCACTCTAAAAAATGTCAATAATACAAACCTAGCTCATAGTTCTATTAAACTTATCAGTTACCTATAGATGGATGTTATACTCTATTTCTTACACAAATGGAGTCCTGACATTGTTTCCTCCATTAGTCATGAGTGAGGCATGTTGCACACAGAGGTCAGAGCTAGAAGTATGAGGCGACCAGAGGACAGCTATGTTGTTGCACAGCCATATGACTGCAGCCAAATTGACTAACTTCTTAGAGCTAGTTTCTCAAATTTCTTTTTTTTAACATCTTTATTGGAGTATAATTGCTTTACAATGGTGTGTTAGTTTCTATAACAGAGTGAATCAGCTATATGTATACATATATCCCCATATCTCCTCCCTCTTTCATCTCCCTCCCGCCCTCCCTATCCCACACCTCTAGGTGGTCACAGAGCACCGAGATGATCTCCCTGTGCTATGCAGCTGCTTCCCACTAGCTATCTATTTTACATTTGGTAGTGTATATCTGTCCATGCCACTCTCTCACTACGTCCCAGCTTACCCTTCCCCCTCCCCGTTTCTCAAATTTTTAACAGGGAACTCATTACTGCTTAATATTTGAGGAGAGGCATTCAGCATTTTTAATATTATATTTCAAGTCCAATCCTAATGAACTAAGGCAGTAGGTAGTTTGGAAATTGCTATAGAATGAATAGTTGTGTCCTCCCAATATTTATATATTGAAACCTATTCCCCCAGTGTGATGGTATCTGGAGGTAGGGCCTTTGGGGGATGATTAGGGCTGAGCCCTCGTGAAAGGGGTTAGAGACCTTATAAAAGAGGAGCTCCCTTCTGCCATGTGAGATTATAACAAAATGACAGCCATCTATGAACCAGGAAGCAATCTCTCACTGGACACCAAATCTGCTGGCACCTTGATCTTGGACTTCCAGCATCCAGAACTGTGAGAAATAAGTTTCTGTTGTTAAAGCTACCCAGTCTTTGGTATTTTTGTCTTGGAAGACTGAATGGACTGAAACATAAATAAACCTTAAGTACCCATGAGAAAAAGGATCATAGGATACTTTATATGACTTCCTTTCATTCAACAAATTCTTATTGATAATGTACTATGTGCCAGGCATTCTTCTAGGTGCTGGAGATATAGCTATTAACAAAGCAAACATTACTTGTGAAACTCATGTTACTAAATGATATGTTACTTATTTTTATGTCTATTTTGTCATGAGTTCTTGAATACAGATTTTAATTATTAATTGGTACTGCTAGTTTTTAAAAAGTACATATACACTTTCTTTTCTAATGTAATTCTAAGGCTCTCATAGTGCCTAATTTTTCAACAGTATAATAACCATAATTGGTATCAATACCCATTTAGAATTACATTAGCAGCAATGATTTTACTGTCCCTGAATGGACATAATCAACAAAGGAAAAATATTTACTAAACATTAGTTAGTCTGGAGACATAGAGGGGGGTACTTTACCATTCATATAATGACAGACTTTACTTACAGACAATTTGAAAGAAATGCCACTCTCTGTATTCAAATGGTACAATAGTGCAATTAAAACAAGACATTTGTCTTCCAGTGTGCCTTCTCTATCACTACTAATGCACTGAGTCATTAGTTCCAACACTGTGAATACGTTCTCACTACCCCATTCAGTTTAATTAATGTACCAGATAATATATAAGAGCACACTCTGTACTGCTGCTAATATTAGATAATGGTTCTTAAAAAGAGAGTAACTGCTTACACTTTGATGGCTACGCAGAAGAAAAAACCTATATGTGTATATATGTGTGTGTATATATATACACACATTATATAAATATATAATACATATTTTCATATATATGCATTTGAAGTCATTGAAAGATGTCCAAACACAGCTCTCTTACAAGAAGCAAAGGTCACAATCATATCCCTAGAAATTAAGAACAATCACAGATTGGGATAAATCATTGCCACGCGCAAAGAGTAAACACGTCAAAAGGAGTCTTATCCTTTTTTGGCTTCAATCACAATAAATAGAGCATGGCATTGGCTGGCCTGGTGCTCATTTCATACTTCTTGATAAAGTGTTCAACTCCAAGTACTTAAGCAACATACTATGACATTTTCTTGTAATGTGGGCTGATATTCTGTCAATTTACCCTCAACTACGCAATTGAATCAATACTGAAATCATATCCTTAACAGAAAAGGAAAGATGTGTTTCTTACTGTGGTGTCCATTCTACACATTGAAGGATTTAAGCTGACTCCTATGCTGAATTCACTAACTCCTGAAATCTACTCTCAGTCTGTATCCATAGGCATTTGTTATAAAAATCACCAGGATATACAGGCAACAGAGAATTTTCTCACTAAATGAACCTCAACTAAATACCAGCTGCATGTCAGAGTGCCAGGTACTGGCATTAAGACTCCACCCAGGCCTCAAGTTGCTGATGATTTTAGCAGGAAAGACAGGTAAGGGGGATTGTGAAGAACGAGGAAATAGTTTGGCTGTCCAAGAATTAGGCTTTGAAATCAACAGAGGGCCACATATTTGAACACTTTCCTGCAGCACCCAATGAACACACTGAATCAACAGGTAATGGATGGGATCAGAAATATGTAAAATCCTCTTGAAATGGTAGAAAGGATCCTAGGCTAAAAAATATATTATTGATTTAAGATACTGTGAGAGAATCAAAATCTTAAATGAATGTTTGGAATTAGATTGTTAACATTAAATTAATGGTTCTACTAAATTAACGTCTGAAGCATTTCAGGGAGAGATTGATTTTGCGTGTACCACTATCTACCATCCCAGAACAGGTTTTTAGAGGGCCTCATTCAATTTGGATTAAGGTATTAACATATGTAAAGCCACAGTGCCTAGGGCGGAATAAGGACAAAGGATGCTTCTGCCCCAGGATAGGTGACAAAGAGGGAGAAAAGTCAGAGTCCAATGCTTTCTGTCTTGTACCTTTTGGAACCAGGAGATCTCAGAGTTTGGGGCTCTATCTCTCAGTCCAAAATGCAAGGTGGTGGTTTATTTTGGAAAAGAACTCAAAGAAATTGTTGCTGACAAGGACTGATCTTTATTTCCACCAAAAGGTGTAATCAAGAACTTTCACATTCAATAAGTGTCTACTGAGTACTATCCTACTGAATCAGAAATGGAACCAATTTCCATTTGGCCCGTTTTGTGAGGAGTCACAAGTGGGAATCCAAAACTGTTTAGGCCACTTTGTACCTTGCTACTCTGGCCAGTTGTCTGGCTAATCTGCCCATGGTTCAGCTCTGCCTACAGGGAGAAAACTCAAATTGGCCAGGCAGTCACAAATATCTGATTGGCATGATAGCTAAACTTCTCATTTTAAATAAAGACATTGATATTCTGGCTTTTAGATTGTCTTACGAGTTTCTCAGCATGAAGTTGCAGGATCCCCACATCTAGCTCTTCTGGGACCCTGCTGAAACAAATGTCCTGCTGCTGTGAAGTCCACGCTAGCCTAGGATAAAATTACCAATCAAGTGAGGCCTGGTCACAACCTGCCTCGTGAGAGGTTTGAACAGCATGACTCCTCCCACTCTGACTATAACTAATTGGACCGAGGACTGGTGTCCAAACTCTAACAGGCTGTAGACAGCCTTGGCTCAAGAAGTGGGTGATAAAATACAGAGTCTGCTGGATATTTTTAGGAAATTCTGACATGACTTCAAGAACTCAGCAGAACATCAGGATGGATAACAGTAGAGGGATACAGAGAGACTGCAGTAGACAGATGCCCAGAGGCAACAGAAGTTGTAGGTAAAGAGGAGAGCTGAGAGATGGTCAGGGGAGTGACTGGCAAAGACAAATTTGCAAAGGCACCATAACATTGGAGAGGAGGACCGCAGCTGTGGTGACCTGCACAGCACCCAGGAGCTCCTCGTGGCCTATCTGTAGTTGTGGAAACAGTTCCTTGCCTCATTTACTTCCAGATCTATCCCTCACAGAAACACCCACTAAGCAAGAGAGCTAATAACGTTTTATTCCTCGCAACATGAAAGAGACTAACAATTTTTTAAGAAACATTAAAATATAGACCTCCTCATTCAAACAGCTTTTTGATTTCCACAAGGCTGTTTTTAAAAGATGGTAAAATGGTTCCCTATGTTTCTGTGTTAATGTATTATCAAAAGAAACCCTTTCTTGAATGAAAACTTCTTCAATATTTTCACAACTGAACCAATAAACATTAATTACAAATGTATGACTGAATAAATAAAAAATTTCAGAATTATCTCTTATAAATAGAAAATTATTAGTTTTCAGATGTTCTGAAAACACAGCAAAATAATCAACGAATCATTTTCTAATCTATGACGTAGAAGATACATGATATACGGTGTTGCTGTTGATTTAATACAGTTTATATTTTTTTCTGAGGTTCAGTCATTTAATACAAGTATAATCATCTAGCTCAATTTATTCCCGTCCTTACATAAAACTGTTCTATTCTCATTTCTGTCACCACCTGAATCTGTCTCCAGCTGAAAAATACATATTCCTTGAAACATTAAATATAAAATCTAATCTGCACTTGTTGCACTAACCTCTAGTCTCGACCCAAAATATAGAAAGAGAAATCCCTCCAATTAAAATAAAATTAATATATTTTTTAAAAAATCTTGACCACCAGCAGCTAAGAAAATTGGCTTAATGGATACTAACTTAAGAGATTATACTAGATAGCAGCATAGGCTATATATGGAAGTGTTTTTGGAGAAGCTCTGTGGCAATGCTGGTTATTTATGATGAAATAGAAAACTGGTGTAAGGAAGAAATCACTGTGGACTAGAGTTTGACTGGAAAAACTTCTCGGTGAATATGAGTGTCGGGTTGGGCTTTGCCTGACAGGTAGGATTAGAATAGCAGAGCAGAGGGGAGGCCATCTCAGGCTCTGGGGCATGGAGTCAGGAAAATGCTTTACCCAGGTGCAGGGGTCAGGATGGAGGGAGCAGGGAAACAAAACAAGCCAGGAGATGGGGTTCATTGGTGAGAGATCCGGCACACAAGGCAAAACTGCCTGAACCCATAAGAACTGTGGACCTTAAACAGGAAATCATCCTTAAAAAATTGGTTTCAGGAAGAGAGCTACTGCCAGCAGCAGGACATGCTAGGAGACAACTGGAAAAAACTAAGCACAACAGGACAATTACCAGAGTAGAGTCAGCTGAAACATGGCAAAGGGCAAATTAAACAGACTTAATAAGAGATAGGGATAGACGGGAAAAGAATTGAAGATAAAGATTAACCAACCTCTTAGACCTCTGTCATCAGAGTTTGAAAGTGAGGGTGGAAAGGAAGGGAGATGATGTGTTGGGGTGAGGATATTATAACTTTGAAATCGGCAGAGAGCTAGCCTGGTGGAACTGGACAGAGCAGAGAACAGTGTGTCCTTTGTTGTTCCTAGCCAGTGATCGCATGAATTCAGAGCCAGTCTGATATGCTCACTGACTGGCCATATACAGGTAATCGCCTGCATCGTTTGGTAGCTTAGTAGGGCACAAGCTCACATCCATCTGACCAGTCAGCAGCATATAGCACAGGTCTAGAAAGTGGGAGAAAAGGCTTGTGCCGAAGTTGTGCCAAAGCACGATAAGGAAACAATAAGAGAAGAGCAGACACATGCATCCCATAGGTGAGGCTCAAATAACAACGCTTTCTAAAGACACTAGAACATTTTGCTCAAAACATTATCCCTGAACTCTCCTTAAAGAAACTCTGACTAGCATTTACCATTATTTGGGGCAGTCAGTTCCTCTGAGCCAAACCTCCCAATCGATCCCTCGTGCTCTCCCCAGGTTCTCCCACCTTCTCTGGGGCCTACTTGCCCTCATGCCCCGACACCCCCTTAGTCCTTGAATCTGGGACCACTGTGCTCCCCTGTGTGTTTGGTCTTGTCCCAGACTCTGAATCTGTTACTATCTTAAAAGCAGATAGAATTTAAAGAGCTCTAGGCTAATCCTATTGTGGCTCAGCGCTACGTCTCAGCAGCACAGCCCACAATGTTTTGACTTCATATGCAGAAGGCAGTTAAGTAAGATGATACTTGCCTTCTTCTATTGGACCAGACACCCAAGCCAGGTCACTTGGTCTGAGGCTTTTTCCTCTCCTTGCCTTTCAAAATTTTTTCAGAGCTCTAAGTTCTGCTCTGACCACATATCCTTATATCTGGGTCCCCAGCTATTTGTGTGGCATTCTGGTAAGCTTGTCACTCCCAAATATGCATTCCATACAGATAGATGGATGAAACAATTCCCTTTGTGACGGTACTATTCAAACAGGATTGTTCTCACTTTCAGCAGCATCATCTAAATTAAACTTGATTTAATCTAGAATCAAAACTCCCTGAGTCAGAAAACAGTATGACTTTTAATAAAAGCTATACTCACATCATGGAAGGACTATACAAGTTAATAACAATATTTCAGAAGAATTGAAAGTATAAACACAAGCCTTCAAATATCTGAAGAACTGGTTTCTTTTTTATAGTTCAGTGCATCATACCCTAAATGACTGAAGTTTGACTAATCCTCAGAAATCTTCTTTTGATTAAGTAAATCAAATCGGAATGTTTTCATCATGAAAAAGATCACTCTACAAAATCTATGTACAAGAAGTTTGGTGCCCTGGATATTATGATCACTTTCCTAAAGGGAAGATTTTTTTTTTTTTTTTTTTGATCAGTAAAACCAATATCTGGCAAAGAAAACCTACCCATCAAAAGTAAATAAATCTGGTTCAATGTTTTGTTTCAACTCCTGTATCAAAGCCAGATTAGAGACATTATTTATGTATTTGGGTATTCTGTTCTCGAATAAGGGCTGAGTTATAATTTAGGGAAGTTTGATCTTTAGGCTAGCTTCAACTTTGTTCTATTTTGTTTGTTTGTTTGTTTGTTTGGGGCAGGAGATGGTGTTTGATATTGTCCAGGTGGTTATGGGCTTCCCCTTTCTTTGCCAAGGAGCCTGAGAATAAGATCAGGGAAAGTGCAAGACAACAGAAATAAAAACAAAAATGAGCAAATGGGACCTAATTAAACTTACAAGCTTTTAACAAAACGAAAAGACAACCTGCAGAATGGGAGAAAATATTTGCAAATGATGCTACTGACAAGGGCTTAATTTCCAAAATAGACAAACAGCTCATACAACTCAACAACAGCAACAAGAAACAACCCACTCAAAAAATGGGCAGAAGACCTAAATAGACATTTCTCCAAAGAAGACATACAGATGGCCAAGAAGCACGTGAAAAGCTGCTCAACATCACTAATTATTAGAGAAATGCAAATCAAAACTACAATGAGGTACCACCTCACACTGGTCAGAATGGCCATCTTTAAAATGTCTACAAATAACAAATGCTGGAGAGGTTGTGGAGAAAAGGGAACCCTCTTGCACTGTTGGTGGGAATGCAAATTGGTGCAGCCACTATGGAAAACAATATGGAGGTGCCTCAAAAACTAAAAGTAGAGTTGCCAAGTCCAGCAATACCACTACTGGGCATATACCCGGACAAAACTATCATTCGAAAAGATACACGCACCCCTACATTCATAGCAGCACTATTTACAACAGCCAAGACATGGAAACAACCTAAATGTCTATCCACAGATGAACAGATAAAGAAGATGTGGGGACTTCCCTGGTGGCGCAGTGGTTGAGAGTCCGCCTGCCGATGCAGGGGACACGGGTTCGTGCCCCGGTCCAGGAAAATCCCACATGCTGCTGAGCGGCTGGGCCCATGAGCCATGGCTGCTGGGCCTGCGTGTCCGGAGCCTGTGCTCCGCAACAGGAGAGGCCACAGCAGTGAGAGGCCCGCGTACCGCAAAAAAAAAAAAAAGAAGATGTGGTGTATATATATACAATGGAATATTAATTAACCATAAAAAAGAATGAAGTAATGCCATTTGCAGCAACATGAATTGACCTAGCTATGTAACTCAGAGAAAGACAAATACCATATGATATCACTTATATGTGGAATCTAAAATATGACACAAATGAACCTATCTACAAAACACAAACGGACTCACAGATACAGAGAACAGACTTGTGGTTGCCAAGGAGGAGGTGGGGTAGGGGAGGGAAGGATTGGGAGTTTGGGATTAGCAGAGGCAATCTATTATACATAGGATGGTTTAACCACCTAAATCATACTGTATAGCAGACAGAACTATATTCAGTATTCTGTGACAAACCATAAAGGAAAAGAATACGAAAAAGAATATATATTATGTATAACTGAGTCACTTTGCTGTACAGAAGAAATTAACACAACGTTGTAAATCAACTATACTTCAATAAAATTTTTAAAGAAAGAAAAGAGATCAGGGAAAGTGGCTTTGCTGCCTCCTACTCAGAGGAGATGCCCGTTTGCCTATAGGCCTTTCCAGCTAATGGTCTTCATTGGTTGGCAGGCTGAGGGGAGCTCTCAACACATCCAGGGCCCAACCAGCTGATATGGACCGTGTCCGTCTCCAGCACCACAGTGCCCTTCCTACTCCACTGAAGCCACAATGACGTGCCGGTATAAGTGCTTCTTTCACTGAGGCATCAGACAAGCATCTCAAAGCAAATCAGAGAAAGAAGATTGGGAATTAGGGCTCTATTTCTAGCCCATTTTCTCAGAGCAACTCAAGGAAGATCCAAGAGGTGAGAATTTAGGCCTTGGGAGGTTGCTGCCTATAGACGCTTTCCTTACTCATTCTCTCATCACCCCAAGTCTCCCACGTCACCTCCCCTCAGCCTATCTGTAAGCAACTACCTCCTGGCCAGCGTTCCACCTCCCTCATCCAAAGAACCCCCACCCTCCACTGTTTGAGCACTGCTAGCTTCCTATTCCTAATTGGTTTTTGAAAATTCTTGTGCCTTCTGTTTCAGCTGGAAGTTCATGGAGGTTTTATTCTGCTTCAAAAGGATGGATGAGCTCTGGTGCTGTAACTGTGTGAAGGGAAACAGTAAGGAGCCTGATTTTGGTTGACTCTCCACAAGTGAAATGAGAGACTGAATATACGAACAGACTGTGGCCAGGCCATGCAGCAATATTCTGGCCCACCTTCTGCAGCAACCACCAACCCATGATCTACAGTAAAGAGACCAGGAAGGCAGCCTGTTACATCAGGCTTGCAGGAAGCCAGACCACTATCTCCAGCCACCAGTCCAGGAAGCCAAACAAGAACCCCTGTAACAATTAGCCCAAAGAGCCAGAACTTGATTAATAACTGATGGATTCCTTCATTTTTGTCCCCCTTCCAACTGAGAACCAACCAGAAAAAGCCAAGTATGTACCCTGAACCAATCACATAGGCTGCTCCACTTCCAGTCAGCCCACCTGAACTTCCCCAGGCCAACGGCCTCCATTCAGGGCATATTTTGAAGCCTTCCTTTTTTCCACTGTAAAGTTTTCCCCCTCTTCTGCCTACCTTTGAGTTTCTGCCAAAACGTAAGAGATGGTATCTGACTCCCTTGTAAGCTCTGAACAAATAGCCTTTGCTTGGTCCCATTTGGTTGGTCTTCATTTATTTCCACAGAAGCCTGGTGCTAAATTCCTCCCTGACTAAGGGCAAGCACATCTCATCATACTAGGAATTGATTAATTATTAATTAATTAATCAATTAATTATCCTAGGGAGGCTCAGTCCACTATTCTCACCTGAAGGAAACATGCTCCCCGTAGTAAGATGATTTTAAAGCTACTTCTTGGGAACCTTGAGAAATAACTGACATCATTTGCTAAAGGAACATTTGACTCCTACTTGTTCCTGCTTTTATCACCAGCAGCCCACACATTAGCTGAGAATGGCTCTGTCTGAGTCAACCAGGATGGATATGCAATCTCCCAATAGATTATTTATGATCTTAATGGGGGGGACGGTCATTTCATTCCATCTCACTACATTTAATTTACTTTTCCCCAATTTGAAAGCAACAGATTCTTTTGGAAAGTCATACAAACCAATGTAACAAGGGAGATGTAATAAAAGATACCATCTTTAGAAAGAGCTGGAGGAGAAAAACCTGAAAGACAAGGCTTTACCGAAAAGAAAATCTCACACAAAGAGATTGTTTAATCCATTATTCCCATTATCATGAAAGGGGGGGAGTGGGGAGAGGATTCAGATATTTTAAGTGTTTCTTTAATTTGTTGAAACCATGTGGCAAACCAGAAAATAAGAGACCGAAAGATTTATAAGGGATTGCTTGGTATATTTACAGTTGTAAACAGAAAAGTGTAAATCTGTAAATCTTTATTTAAATTATATGTGGAGGTAGGAGCTCCAGATTAAGCATACATTTTACAAAGACTGTGATATAGTGTCTGGAAAACAGGTTGGAAGAACCTACACATTTTGCATTTGCATGAGAAATTAAGGAACCTCCCAAAGATCAAACACACAAAAAAATCCCAAAAGAGGAAATAAGGCTTACAGGCTTGACCCACTAGCAACACCCCAGTGACCAAAAGAGGAGCAAGAAGGTTATATTTGCTGTGCATGGAACTGAGTGGCAAGTGAATACTGAATAAGCTTTTTATCCTCAAAACTCCCTGAGACTTAAGAAGTCTGACTAGTGTACCAGGAGGAGAGACACCTGCTCGCCACTTCCTCATGGCCCTGTGTGGGAAGGGTTCTGCACATCTGAGTGCAGCTAGGGCAGGACAGGAAGCAGCCAGGAGGCACGCCCCCCCCCCCCGACTGGCAGCAGCGGCATGACCACAGCAGTCAGGTTCCCCAAGGACCCTGCAACAAGCATTTGCAGAGCAGCAGAGGGCACTCGGTTTGCAGGTAAACAGATACGGCATCCTTGGCTAAACAGCATCACCCCCATTGTCAGTGTTGGACAACCATGGAAGGGATGAGCAGGGCTTCCCAGATAGCAGAGGTCATGGAGGATGATTGGTTATACATTCACGCTCCGTAGAGAAACATGTGAGAAAGAATCATAGAAATAAACACAGAAAACTTTGCGTGGGACTAGAGTTCCCAGATAAAAGATAAAGATGAGGAGCAGAACAATAGTACTTATTACCATTCATATGATCCCCACTTTTCTTCAGAATGATATGTGGTTTGGGAGACTTCCCAAAAGTGGCGCAGTGGTTAAGAATCTGCCTGCCAATGCAGGAGACACGGGTTTGATCCCTGGTCCGGGAAGATTTCACATGTCGCGGAACGACTAAGCCTGTGTGCCGCAACTACTGAGCCTGAGCTCTAGAGCCCGCGAGCCACAACTACTGAGCCGGCGCGCCTAGAGCCTGTGCTCTACAACAAGAGAAGCCACCGCAATGAGAAGCACATGCACCACAATGAAGAGTAGCCCCTGCTCGCCGTAACTAGAGAAAGCCCGTGCGCAGCAATGAAGACCTAATGCAACCAAAAATAAATAAATAAAAATAAAAGCATGAGAAAAGACTAGAAATTAAAAAGAAAGAAAGAAAGAAAATGGCCAGAGTCAGACTTCAGCAGTGACAGCACACATTTCTAAGAGTCCAGGGGTCAGATGCACCTCAATGCACACCAGGCCAATGAGAACAGAGAAGATCCAGAGGATGTCTGGCAGAAAGTGAGGCCCTCTGCCCCGACACCACAAGATAACATAAGGCCCTCCTCCTACATGAGGCAAGATGCCATATCAGAAAGGATCTAGAGAGAAAAGCTGAAAACCAAGCATTTACGTGAAAGAGAATGCCAGACAAAAGAGCTCGTTAAGGAGTCACCACCCCACACTATATAGAAACCTAAGAGATAAGCCTCACAAAGAAATTATATCAAGCTCAGAAAAGACCAAGTTCCATTTTATTTTCACATCCCAGTTAACCCCATATATTTCTATGCTAGGAGTCCCTCAAAATATTTCAATATTTTAAAACTTGTCTTAAATAATAGAACTTATGAGAGAAAATGCAATTGATATGGAGGGAGAGAAAGTTCATAAGACAAATGGATGAAGACTGGTTTGGAAATTCCCTGTTTGATTTCAGGATGGCCAATGGTAGGAAATTGAAGGTGAGGGCGTGCAGAACACTGGAGAGAGCACAACCCTGAGCTCGGTGAACACAGTGCAGCATGTCAAGGAGAGGACAAATGATTAGGAGTGAAGAATACAGTGGGACAGCAGGAGGCGTCAGCATTACGACAAATCTATAACTGATGGAGATATCGGCATTTTCAAAATGTGTTTCCAATGTTTGATGAATCTACACCTCTACCTTCAAACGACAGCGAGAAAAATGGTGAGGCATTTTTTCCATACATCACATGCTAAGCTTTAAAATTCAGCATTATTTCAGATTCATATTTTATTGATTCCTATGGAGTTTGAGGTACATGAATTGTCTAAAAAACAGAATCATGACAGAAAGATCATCCTGATTCTAACTTATTACAGGTACTGTATGGAGTTATTTACAATAAAGAAGGTACATATTTCCAGCAAGGGCCTGGAATTTTGTTAATGCAATTTTTCACAATACTACACTGGCTTGGATGTAGGGCAGAGTAGAATTACAAAGAGTTTGTCTCTGGAGGGGCACACAGAGATCGAGAAGAGCTCTCCAAAATATCTCCAAAAAAGATGCCTAAGCCCCAAAGGTCACACTATTGTCTGTATTATTCTTAAATATTGATGTTCTTGAATCTTCTAGTTTAAATCTATGCTGGTCCTTTCCTTGTTGAGGGCAAATTCTGAGTACCCCCAATAAAGTAGGGAATAGGCCCCTGGAATGGTATTTGCATGAGGAGCTCCCAAAGGGAGAGTGAGTCGAGCAAACACCACTGGACCAGAGACCAACTTCAATCGTGGCAGAAGACTGAGGATTCTGAGTACATCGGGGGTCACTTGGGTTTGCCCTTCACACCAAGGAGGAAGGAAGTAGAAATAAAAGTTAAAGTTCTGTCTTGCTAAACAGTGTTAAATCAGAACTCATCAGAAACCATCTAATTGGAATAACAGTTACACAAAAGAGAGAAAAGCATTCTCCTTGACACAGCACCTGGAATCACTGGAAATCTGGAAAAGACAGAGCATGCGTAGCCCCTCAAAGTCTCCAATGCTTCAGCAGAAGCAGGACACCATGGGCCCCAGCAGAAGTGGCAGGGATGTGCTATCATCCATCAGGCGGTCATCAGTGCCTGACAGAGGTGGCCGCAGTCAGGGGAACAAAAGCTGTCCAACAGAGGGGGCATCAGTGTCCAGCAAAGGCATCAGGACCAGAGGACATCATATGACCACTGTCTGGCCTTGATCATGAACACAACCGAAACAGCTCAAGGACTTCCAGATATGATTACTTGGGGGGAGAGAAAAGAATTTTGCAGCAGACAGGCACAAAAGACACACAGCACAGGTTATTACTGTTAACATCACCCCGAATATAAGATTAGGTAAGTGTAGCTGGAGGACACAAATTACACAGATGTCCAAGTTAAGTTTCCACAATCATCCTCAGAGGTCCAGGAATTCATAACCTGGGCCCCAGGACCCCCAAAAAATCCAGAGAAATATTTAGGGAATAAATACTTTCAAATTTTTAATAAATAAAAACACAAGTTGTCAAAATTCTATGTATGTATCTTTATGGATATTTTTTCTGGTGAAAATGTTCATAATTTTTATCTGATTCTCAGAGGGCTATGTGACACCCCTAAATTTAAGAACCTGAAATCTTTCTTGCTGCATCTCATTTCTCAGGATGCAGTGGAGATGGGAAAGGCCTCTTTTCTGTCCACCCTGGGAGCTTTAGAGTTGCTTTCAAAACTCTATAATCGGGGCTTCCCTGGTGGCGCAGTGGTTGAGAGTCCGCCTGCCGAGGCAGGGGACACGGGTTCGTGCCCCGGTCCGGGAGGATTCCACATGCCGCGGAGCGGCTGGGCCCGTGAGCCATGGCCGCTGAGCCTGCGTGTCCGGAGCCTGTGCTCCGCAACGGGAGAGGCCACAACAGTGAGAGGCCCTCGTACCGCAAAAAAACAAAACAAAACAAAACAAAAAAAACTATGATCAAGGGTATCTTTGATTTTCATCATCTTTGCCCCTGCAATGTCAGAAACTCCCATCCAAGTGATGAGGTCATGCTTTCTCTCCTCCATCCTGCAGACTTGTAGCACACAACTCTGAACTGGGTTGACTCTACTCAAAAGAATCTCAACAGATCCCAGATGACAATGAAAGCAAGTTACAAAATTATAGCCCATTTTCACATCATTTATAAACCTTTCATAAGAATTTCCACCACCACCCCCCCACTGAAAATGGTGGAAGTCAGAGTTGAGTGAAGATTGTAAAATCAGGCTCTGTGTATTTAGCAACAAGCACTATCTGGGTAGAAAGATAAGATATTGGACCCGCTCTGGTGGGTATTCTTTATGGGCAAGGAGACAAAATGTAATTTTTTAGTTTTATGGTCACAGCAGCTTCAGGTGATAGCAGAGAAGAATCTCATTTTCTTGTTGAGATCAGCAGGTATTTTATATGTGACTTGGAACTAAAAAGGAAAGGAAAAAAGTATAAGGGCATGGCTAAACATCAAATGATTAACAGACATTTTTTCTTCTCTTTTTAGTGACTGCATTCCAGCACTGTTTAGCTGGGGTATTATAGTGATAAATCCAATAAAAAAAAAAAATTTACCAGTATGTAACCTTAGTCCAGCACCACTGACCTTGTAGGTAATTCAGTTTTGTGAGATAATTTCCAGGAGAACAAATTATAAATACAGGCTATTACTACTGTAAGCAAAATCCACTGCAAAAGCAGTTAGTTCTGAGATAAACTGCCTATGGAATCTACCAGATCCCCAAGGTCTTTCCACTGTGTTCTCTAGTGAAGATTCTAACATGAGCATTAAATTAAAAATTCTAGTTTCCAGGGACTTCTCTCCTAAGAACTTTAAACAGTGTCTTACAAATATATTTCACTATGCACATTAAAACCTAAAATAGAATTGGTCACTTCAAAAATTATTTCCCTGTGATCTATGTTACTGAGATAATACAGCAAATTTTGGTGACACGTAAGGACATATTTATACCGAAAAGGGGATTTTCAAAGGACATTTCTTCTGACAAATTTGTCTTTTAGTGACAGTAATTACTTATTCTGGAGACACTTAACCACTAATGGTGGGACAATCTCAAGATACAACTGCACATTTTTAGAAATTTAAGCCAAAATTAATCAATCTATCTAATTTCAACTAAGGGGAGAAGAAATATTCTCTGAAGACCACACTTTCTTATGAGGCTATAAGTTTAAGGTGGCAGTATAATTGGAAAGAAATTTATTAAAGGGCTGGAAATTACCCCCAAATTAAAACATTTACAGCCTAAAGCTGTAATTAGGGCAAAGGTAAAGGCACGAGGTTCACAAAGAAATCCTGGCTGCTTCTGACTGCTCCTTGGATGCCATCTTTGCTAATTCATTATCTTGTTTCCATGGTTAATTATGGGGACTCCCCAAGGTGTGATAATTACTCTTTTGCTTTTTCCTTTTCCTCTATTTCATTCATTAACCTACATGTTTTGAACAATTCACATAGAGACTGAGCTAACATTGATAGATGCCCCTGAATGCTAAGCACTGTGCTAGGCACTTTTGGAGTTAACTGCAAACCTATGTGAAACACCTAATTCCCCTGATTATTCCTTTCCACCGAACAGTTCCATGTGACTTTCTTAGCTCTAAAAGTATGAAGACAAAGGGGAGTCAAGAGGCAGGGATCTACTGATGAGCTACGTTACACTGGGCAAGTCACTAGATCTCTCTCAGTCTCAATAAAATAAAGATGTTGAACTAGATCAGAAGCTGCAAAACTGATCCATTGGGCAAATCCAGTCTTCAGACATATTTGCTTGACCTGCAAAATTATTTTTAAATCTGGAAGGTTATATAGAAGTCTGGATTTCTATCTTCTCCTGAAAAAGTAGAAGACCTAAGCCTGATTTCTTTGATGGCAATGATTGGCTGTAGCCAAGCAGCAGCTGCCCCTTTAGAATATTCCCTACAATTTCCAATATTCCCTATTGTGTTGCAAGTGTTCCCCTTCACTCATATACTTTACATGACTTGCCTCTCAACCAGATGGCCAACCTCAACACTAGAATGCACTGGTTTTACTTCTAAATACTACCCATTGTTTACTCTATTTTAGGCTTTCTCCCCACCCTTGTCCAGTACCACAAGCATACAACTGAAATCTACCTCAATTTTTTCAGTGTTCAATTCATATATTTTACTGGGCTACTCATCCCTTTCTAACTTCTGTTTGACCATTTTTGTCATACTTAACACCCAAACTTTAAAATATTTTTACATCCTTCTCTACTTTACTTTATAACCAAATGTTATAAACCTCTTCTCAGAAATTACAATTTCCATCCTCTTATACCCAAGTCATTACACTCAAGGCCAATATTCTTACTAAGACTCTTACCAATTCATACATTGAAAATAAGAAGAACCAAATTCCTTGCAGGTCTGTAAATCTTCTAATAGTGTATCTCCTAAAAAGCAACCATAGATTTCAAGGATTTTTTTAGCAGAGTACAAGCTGCTATCCAAGAGCCATTCCCTCCTCCTTCCTTACTTACAAGAATAGATTTTATGTGGGATGGAAATGCAACCAGTTAAAAGACTACATTTCCCAGACAATGTTACAGCAAGGTATGTCCATGTGACCAAGCTCTGGCCAATGAGATAAACAGAAGTTCTGTATGGGAATTCTGGGAAAACTGCTTAAAGGAAACCAACTTCACTGTAAGAAAAATTTCCCCTTTTGCCTCTTTTCCTTCCTCCCAACTACAAAACACATTTGGTGACTAGAGCTTCAGAAGCCATTTTGAACCAAGAGGTAATACTTTCGAGAATGTAAGCCATGACCTCAGATGGTAAGAGAAGAATGATAGGATCCTGGATCCCTAATGACCACAAAGCACCAGACTAGTGTTTAAAGTGTCACGTTAACATACTAACATACTGATGTTTCATAAACTTTTTTTTGTTTAATATTTTTAAGTCTAATGTTTCCTATTAACAACTGAATCTAATTCTAACTAAAAAAGGTGGACTATCTTCTCCAGCTGACTCATTTTCCTAGTAATCCCTTACATTTTCTTAGCTTGAATCATGATGACTCTTTTTTCAAAACTGTTCATATTTAAGCTCTTCTATGAAGACTTTTCAAATTAAAAGCATCAAGCCCTTGTCACTCCCCCTTATCTCCAGAAGCCTCTCTGCCCCTCATATTGCAAGCTTCTTTCCTAGCTACTTTCTTAGCACTGAGCTGAAATGTTTTACACAATGGATAAGAATCAAAAAGCAGAGGGGAGAACCTCAGTGGAAGGGCAGAGAAGGAGAGCTGGAAGCAATCAAGGAAAGAGAGGGTCAAGAATAGAGAAAACTTCAGGTGTTTCTCAATTTGCTGTGGAGCAGTTTGGTTTGGTTTTGACCCATGAGGCATCTGTATCCCCTCAGCACAGAATGAACCATAAAAAAAAGAAGAGCTTGGTGAAAGCTCCAATTAAAAAGGTACAATTAGGGTTAAAAGAGGTACTGGATACCACAAGGAGTAGAATGGGAACTTTTACCACAGGGCATTGTTAGTATTGCTAAAAGGCTTAAGTTGGCCTTTATTTTGAAACACAGATTGGGCTTCAACATGATACCCAGAACCAACCTCCATTCTCACACAGTCCATGGTCTATAGGAGAAGGTCCCTAGGACTGTTACTGATTTCAAAATGTGTTGTTTGAACCTCGCTTCTCAGGTCATCTTTAATTTCTCAGAAAACCACAAAATGCATGGTAGTGAGAACCTGGGCTGTTTTGCTTCTAACTATTCCTTTTCGTTCCCTGCCATTCTGATCCCATTATAGTAAAATCTATTACAGAAATCTCTTTCATCATCTCTTCCCTTTATAAGCAGTTATCTTGTTACTTGCCAGCCAAGTAGAATGTCAGAAAGGTCACGATCAAAGACAGTAAAATGATTATAACAACATCCACGATAGAGAAAGAAAAACTAATGAGCCACTGACCTTAATATATTTGTGTACCCGGTGGTCAGTTATGTGAAATTCCTTGAAGCCTCTCCACTTTGAGTTACTGAAGAGGTAATTTATTTATTGAGTCATTAAGCTTTCCTAAAATACTCAAGGGGAAAAACACAGTTATTATATCTTGGAATTTCATCCAGACTATAAAAGAGCATCAGAATTGAATATGAAATATCAACATGTCCCAACAGGGTGTAAACCCAGCATAGAAAGTATGAAGGTGGGTGAAGAAGATCAAAGACCCAGGCCACAGGTGATATCAAGAAGCCTGTCAGCAAGTAGCCAAGCCCAAGCATTAGACTGAAATGCTCAGTTACTTTTTTTTAAATTCAAGATACCAAAAATCCAAGACAAACTTGTTGAAGCAAAGTAGAGAATAAACTTGACTCACAGTTGGGTTAAGACACAGATTCTTGAGACACCTATATATAATGGAATCACGCTGCTACACACCAGAAACTAACACAACATTGTAAACCAACTATACTTCAATTAAAAAAAAAATAAAGACATGGATTCTTGGAAGGATTCAAATGACGTCACAAGATGGTCTGCTTCTGTCACCTCTACTTAGCTCTCCTCTCCTCTGTATGTTAGCTTCATTGTTTAACACAGTCACCATCAATGGTCCATAAATGATTGCTAAAGCTCCAAAACATACAGTTCCTTAGACCTTAGCTTGCAAAAATTAAAGCCTGTGTTTATTGATAGAGTCTACAAAACAGCTCTCATTCTCACTCTGATGGAACCTGCTTGAGTCACATGCCTAGCCTTGAACCCATGTCACGGGCTAGTGAAACATGAATGACTTAAAACTGGGTCATGTATTCCATCTCTGCAACTGGGGAAGGCATGGCCCCTGAAGAAATTTGGGATGTGGTTACCAAAGAAGGCATAATGTTTAAACAATAGCCATAAATAAACACCCACTACACAAGTATATTGGACCCTGATTCTGGAAGCATACATATATAATAAACAAAGATAGGGGCACCAAGAAAAGCACGAAAGAAAAATCATTTTATCAAAATTGTTAACAAGTTTGAACCCTAGTTATCACAATAGGCATACAGGTCAGTAGCAGAGTAACAGCAAGAAGAAATCTGGGTAAAACTCTGTAATTCTCACATGCTAAGGTCAAGATTTGTCTTAGATTCTGGTCAAGAGTATGGTTGTGTCACATCATCTATGGCAAGAGAAGCACCTCAGAGGCAGGGCCTGACATTCTTCTGCTGAAGAATGAAGCGGACTTGAGCTGGGTCCAGAGGAAGAAAGATTAGCTTCATCGAGTTTTCTTAAACCTGTGGTCTTCACATCATCTATGGCAAGAGAAGCACCTCAGAGGCAGGGCCTGACATTCTTCTGCTGAAGAATGAAGCGGACTTGAGCTGGGTCCAGAGGAAGAAAGATTAGCTTCATCGAGTTTTCTTAAACCTGTGGTCTTTTCATTTCCTTGGCTATGACGAGGATGAGAAGAAAGTGCCCAGCTGCTCAGTCTTCATGACCCATGGAACAGCCCTTCTGAAGAAATCAATGCTTGCATCTAAGGCCCTGAAATTGTCAAAAACTATGCAAACTTGGCTCAAACCGCAAAATAGTGACTAAAGAAATTAGGCCAAGTGGTTAGGAGAGCAACTGAATGCCTCAGTTTGGATTCTGAACTTGTTTCTTACCTCAACCGCTATCAAAATATGCAATGCAAAAGCTTGAGAGAGAAGGGCACTCAGTGAAAGGCCTTTTGTGTCAGCTGGGGGCTGCCTAATACCGGATGACAGCCTGACGCCTCTCCTGGAGAGCATCATGACAGGTCTGGATACTTGAAATCATGAGCTGCCAGAGGCGAGGTTCCAAGCAGCTATTGCCAGGCGTGGACAAAATGGAGATTCATGTGAGCAGGCAGCTTGCGAAACCCCAAGAGCAGCGACTGAACGGGCAAAGAAAGGGGGGTGCTGTGTACTGATCCTGCTTGCCACACAAAGCTCAAGTCTAGCATAAGCAAGTGCATGCCTACTTCCAGTGCAGCTTGAAAGAGAACTTGTTTTCCTGGGCTCTTCCTAACTGTACTTCTGTCCTCGCTGGACCAGACTCTCCCATTCTCCCTCCATCAAGCCAGGTCCTCATTCCTACGGGTCACTGCTGACTGCACTTCTCCTGCAGTTCTACATGGAAGGTCGGAATTCCATTCTAACAAGCGAATTTTTCATCTAATATTCCCATTCTATATAGATTTGGTTTTGTATCCCTAGATTGGTTTGAAAAATATAGTCTTATTCTAAACCTGAACATATGCCATAATAGAATGCTCCAGTATTCCTTGTCCAAATATTCACTTCCTGTCAAGCTTAACGTTGGATTCTGTTCCCAAAATTCCTTTTCCAATTCAAATCATTTAGTATGTACATTGATTAAAACATTAAAGTATGCATTGACGTTTAATTTGAATCTGTGTGTTATGCCACCAAATAGGTAGCATATCCATTCAAGACAGAAAGAAAAAGTTAAATAATTTTTGCACCTGCATAACAACTGGAGAGGTGCCAGAAGCTTTCCTCACTCCTCACCTGAGACTATATATATGACTACTGTCTGCATTTTCTTCCTTATTCTGAGCTCTAGAATTAGTCCCCTTTGCTGACAAGATAACCATCATGAGCTACTCGGGTCAGTACTGAGGGACAAGCATCAAATCCCACTTGCTGTCAGCCTCACCCCAATCCCATTCAAGACAGCAGTTTTCTAAGAAACCATAAACAGGCTTGACCCCAGATCCCTGGAAGGTTCCTGCCTGCTGAGTCCCAGGTTGATGATAAGCCCTATGCCTTGATTCCGCTCAACTAGAAGTCTTGCAGGTCACTTTCTTCTGCTCCCAAGGACTTGGTTTTCCTACCTGCAACCAGGTCGACTTGATGCTTTCCAAATACTTCCCTCTGGACATTTCATTATTTTGTTTCCACCTGTTTGTCAATATATTCTTTTTACCTCCTTTAGACCAGCCCGAGGCCTCTAACTTGCTAAGAAATCATTTGTTCCCACTTGTCAATTTCTACATGTTATGGGACATTATGTTCCATCCACCTGGCTAGACCTTTCCTGCTACCCTGAATCTTGGCCAGGGCCTGCCCTCCTTATGGCCATGAATTCTGCCTGTCCTGGCCAATTCAGTACATACAGTTCTGGCTTGTATATAGCAGGTACTCAATAATGGTATTTGTTTTGTTTTTATGTCCTCAAATAATTGAAAATGGGAAAAATGGTCATCCTACTGTGAGCCTGGATCTGTACAGTAATTCTAACTACCTGAAGGCAAGTATTATTTTCCTTTCAGACCATAACAGAATATATTAGTTTATTTCTTGTCCAAACACTAATTTCTCCATCATACAGATCAGCATTCTCAAGCTTTGCCACTGAAAAAGCCCTTACTTCAGAGAAGAATAAATTCATACTTCATGCATCAGTTCTGCTTTCCCATAAGCTGTAATGTCTTTGAACTCTAATGTTTTATTTTATTTATTTATTTAGGCCACACCACGCAGCTTGCAGGATCTTAGTTCCCCAACCAGGGATTGAACCCTGGCCCTGGCAGTGAGAGCGCCGAGTCCTAACCACTGGACTGCCAGGGAATTCCTGAACTCTAATGTTTTAGCTCAAAAATAAATACAAATTTAGCTTCTGCCTCATTATAAATAATATATATATTGCATATAATACATTTCATATATATTCATATTCTACTTTCATATACATCCATATTCTGCCAGGATGTACTCACGGCCTAGTCTGATAATGCATGACCAAGATTAATATTCTCTTCAGAAGAAAATGTTAAGATCTATTGGACTGAGTATAAATATGATGGAGAAAGTCTACCACCTTAGCCTCCTTAAAAATCTACATTATTTTCTCTTTCTCCATGTCCCCTATGAAATAGGACAACTATGCTTCCCTAAGAATGTTGTGATGTTAAAAAGCTTCAATTTTTCCTGGGAATTCCCTGATGGTCCAATGGTTAGGATTCTTCGCTTCCACTGCAGTGGGCATAGGTTTGATCCCTGGTCGGGGAACTAAGATCCTGCATGCCACTGGGTGTGGCCAAAAAAATAAAATAAAAAGCTTCTATTTTTCCTTTCAAAAGGGAAATAGCAATTCCCAGTTACCTCATATAAGATGAAATACATGAGATGATTTTTATTTCTAAATTTACTGAAAATACATTAAATCCATATACTAACTTTGCCTATACATTCATATCTGTAATTAGCAATATCAATACACACTTTTTTCTACTTTTTTTTTTTTTTTTACTATCTCATCACCTTTCAGAGGAAAAAAAAATTTAAGCATAACATACCTTGAAATAAAAGTTAACATTATTGGCTTAGATTAAGACACTTTTTGGTGCCCATTAATAAAGAAAATTGTATATCAATTAAGATCTTCAAATAGATAATACAGTCCAAAAATGTTACTTTAATGAGTCTGATGGACCTTTACACAGAAGACTTAAAACAAGACAAATGCCAATTGGCCTGGGAGCACAGTCCTTTAAAAATGAAAAAGCAGGTTTTACCATACAGTAAAGTTTCACAAACAACAGCATTTGTTACAATGTGGCAGAGTGGGAAGAAAGAAGGATAAGGACCAGAATGATAGATTTCACAATTCCGAAGATCACAGTCCTGGAGGAGTCCTCAGGTCCTTGTAGGCCCCACCATGTCCTCAAGTATTAGACACAACTCCCTTTGCAGGAAACAGGAGAAGAGAGGAATAAAGGCTTCTTTGAAAAGCAGTGATAAAGGGGTCCCTGGAGGATTTCTGAGCTCTTGAAACAATCTTCATGGCAACAGCGTGACTCTGCTTCCTGCTACAGTGAAGGTTGCTGGAATATGAATTAGGGGTGAAGCACTGGGGCTATTTGCAAGTTCATGTTAAAATTTGATTTTCCAAACTCAGGAATACAGTTGATTCAGAATTAAATCAAAATAGTGCTTTAAAGGTGCCCTGCAAAGGACCTCAGTGCATTAAATAAGTACCAACTAGCTTTGCTCTTACAAGTGGTCTCACGGGAGAAAACTTAGAGACGATTCCATCATTCTCATGTTAAAGACACAGAAATGTCTGCAGAATATGATATCTCACCAATGGTCATAACATCTCACAATGTCATCAAAAGTTATGTATGGAAATTGCTTATCAGGTCAGTATACAGTCATCCATATTATACCACTTCACATTTATTTTTAAATTTAAATAAATCTAGTTAATGCCTTCTTTACTATTATAACATTTCTTTCCCATCCCAAATCATTACATATTTTTCTTCCATAAAAGTACATACTAATAATTAGTGATGTTGAGTAGCATCGACATATATACACTCCCAAATGTAAAATAGATAGCTAGTGGGAAGCAGCAGCATAGCACAGGGAGATCAGCTCGGTGCTTTGTGATGACCTAGAGGGGTGGGATAGGGAGGGTGGGAGGGAGGCTCAAAAGGGAGAGGATATGGGGATATATGTATGTATATGGCTGATTCACTCTGGTGTACAACAGAAAGTAACACAGTATTGTGAAGAAATTATACTCCAATAAAGATCTATTAAAAAAAAAAGTCCATACTCTAAAAGCTAATAAGCAAACCAACAAGCCTGAAAAACATACAAGGTGGGGGGGATGTATAAAATAGGCATCTTGTATAAAATATGTAATGTAGAGATTTACTACCTGTATCTGTCTTAGGGCACTTTTGACGTATGGCTCTATATTCTCTCATTTCCTAAATTCTCAGTTTCCATCGATTATAACATTACCTTAACAACACCTTTTGGGGGTCAAATACTACATAGTAATCCCTTTATTCTTCAGTATGAAAATGAGTTTGATTTTCTTATTTAGCAAGTTTAAGATTGACGGTATACGTTCAAGTATTAAATCTGCACTTCCCACTTATTTTAATTTGTTGGGTTATTGAAATTCCTTATTGAATTAGTAACTAAAAGTTAAATAGCTTCTCTTGCATGTCACCTGGAAGCTGGTGATAGGAGCATATATACAGTGATAGTCCTTCATGACATGAATTGTTCCTATAAGCATTTTCTAGCTTGGAAAAAAAAAGGAAGCTTTATCCCAAAGAGTGGTAATTCCCACTACATAAATTTACTACCTGAGATTTGATAATCATCAGCATCCATGTTCTCACTCAATGCTGCACTGAGATACGATATATTCAAAGCACGACACATGGTGCTACCCGTACCCATAACATAGCTGAGCGACCACGAGATGAACTGACACCTTCTGTGCACAGGCAAGTTCCTACATGCACATGAAACATGTCCTAAGTTTCAGTCCTTTTATTGCTGGTGACCTGGTTTCTTTTGCTATTAATCAAATAAAATGTCTCACTTTCAGAAACTAGACCTAAAGGGAACTCATCGAGGCTATATGCAAAGTGACAGTGCTTTGTTAATGGACTGTTACCCATAGATACCCTCTATAGAAGGCCTCCTTTTGGGGAGGTGTGGTAACAGAATTTCTAAGATGGCCTCTTAAAAATGCCTCACCCTAGTCCCCAGAAACTGTGACTCTAAGATATCACACACACGAATATGTTTTGTTACATGACAAAAAGGACTTTGCAGGTGGAATTTTAAGGCTTCTAGCCTGTTCACCTTAACATGGGGAGATTACCCTGGACTGTTTGAGGAACCCAATGTAACACATGCATCCTTAAAAGCAGAGAACATATTCTGGCTGGTGGTAGAAGAGAAAGGCAAAGGGGAAGTATGATAGATTTGAAGCAAGAGAAGGATTCAATGGACCAGTGCCGGCTTAAAGATGGAGGGGGCCACATGGGAAGGAACCCAGGGGGGCCCTGGAACAGGGAGCGGACCTTGACTGACAGCCAGTAAGGAAATGAGGATCTCAGTCCTACAACTGCAAAAACCTGTTTCTGCCAACAATCAGAATGAACTTGGAAATGGATTCTTCCCCAGAGCTTCCAGGGAAGAGCCCAGCCTGTTTGGCACCTTGATTTTGGCCTTGTAAGAACGGGAACAGAGAACCCAGTAGAATCCACAAAGACTTCTGATCTACAGAACTGTGGAAGTGGCTGTAAATGAGTAAATTTGTGGTAAACTGTTATGGCAGCAGTAGGAAACTAGTACAGGCAGACTGCATATGGAGACAACCTAGAAGAAATGGACAAATTCTTAGAAAGGTACAATCTCCCAGGATGAACCAGGAAGAAAGAGGAAATACGAACAGATGAATAATTATCAGTAATGAAACTGAATCAGTAATTTTAAAACTCCAAAAAAACAAAAGTCCAGGACCAGATGGCTTCACAGGAAAATTCTATCAAACACCTAGAGAAGAGTTAACACCTATACTTCAGAAACTATTCTAAAAAGTTGCAGAGGAAGGAACACTCCCAAATTCATTCTATGAGGCCACCATCACCCTGATACCAAAACCAGACAAAGATATCACAAAAAAAGAAAATTACAGGCCAGTATCACTGATGATCATAGACACAAAAATCCTCAACAAAATACTAGCAAACCAAATCCAACAACACATTAAAAGGATCATACACCATGATCAAGTGGAATTTATCCCTGTGATGCAATGACTTTTTCAATATCTACAAATCAATCAGTGTGATACACCACATAAACAAATTGAAGAATAAAAACCATACAATCATCTCAATAGATGAAGAAAAAGCTTTTGATAACTTTCAACACCCATTCATGCTAAAAACTCTCCAGAAACTGGGCATAGAGGGAACCTACCTCAACATAATAAAGGCCATAGATGACAAACCCACAGCTGACATCATACTCAGTGGTGAAAAGCTAAAATCATTTCTTCCAAGATCAAGAGGATGGAGAGTCTTGCCTAGTCAATTTGAAGAGGCAGAGCAGCCCAGGTGACCATGAGGGTGACTGGTGTCCCACCTAGCTCAACCCCCCCACTAGAGGCAGAGCTAACAATATAACCACTCGAGCTGTGCATGCAGGCCTTCAGGGTTTAGCTATCTGTACATATGATTAAGATTTTGTAGCATCTCACTTTTTCAGAAAGAAGTTCCTGAAGACTTGTTCTTCTAAGTCTGAATTTTTAAGTGGATATTACTGTTAAAAAATAATTGTTCATGGTTCAGAGCTTAAGAGGTCAATATCCTGAAGATCACACCAGAAAGGCTCTCTCAGCTGCCTTGGAGCCCGTGGAAGCCTACTGGGCACAGGACTTCTAAACTGACAAATACGTCTGGAAGGCTGTGGTCCAAGGCCATTTTTGCTGGCTATAAGTGGGGTCCCCGGAACTTGAGGGAGCACACAGCTCTTCTTAAAATTAAAGGTGTTTATGCTTGAGATGCAACTGAATTCTATGTAGGCCAGAGGTGTGCTTAGGTGCACAAAGCAAAGAACCACACAGTAATTCCTGGTGGAAAATCGAACAAAACCAGAGTAATCTGGGGAAATGTAACTTGCATTGATGGAAACAGTGGCATGATTCGTGCCAAATTCCGAAGCAACCTTCCTGCTAAGGCCATTGGACACAGAATCCAAGTGATACTGTACCCTTCAAGGATTTAAACTTATTGAAAAGTAAATAAATAAAAGTATGGATTTGTTCTCTTGTTAAAAATAAAGATCCACCAAAATGGTTTCGTTTAAGGTGATGGTTTTGGTGAACTCAGCCTACATAAAATTGAACGTATCATTTGCCATGCCAGGTGTTTTCCTACTTTCTCAATGATTTCTATCAATTCAGTTCACTAGTATCTCCTTCTTTCACCCAATCTCACACCAAAAAACAATATTCCCTGTACCAGAAGGACAGACATTTGTCCTTATTCATCTAGCATAGACTAAATGACACCTGTTAGGTGCCAAGACATTTTATTAGGAACTGAAGATGATCAAAGATGACAAGACAGAATCCCCTCCCCCCCGTTGTTGTTTTTTTTTTTTTTTTTTTTTTTTTTTTTTTTTGCGGTACGCGGGCCTCTCACTGTTGTGGCCTCTCCCGTTGCGGAGCACAGGCTCCGGACGCGCAGGCTCAGCGGCCGTGGCTCACGGGCCCAGCCGCTCTGCGGCATGTGGGATCTTCCCGGACCGGGGCACGAACCCGTGTCCCCTGCATCGGCAGGCGGACTCTCAACCACTGCGCCACCAGGGAAGCCCAGAATCCCCCCTTTTTAAGGAGATTTGAGATGAAGTACAGAGGACCCAAAACAAGAAAACATTCACTTACTGAGCTGTCACAGATCTTGAGAAGAAACCTAGAAATTGGAACGTGGAAGATAAACAGCTTGCTGAAGTTCACAGTGTCACAGAACATAGAGAGAATGGAAAACTCTGCCAGAGCCTTCATTAGAGATGCTGTGTATTTAAATTTTTTGGTTCACCTTTAAAGCAGACCTCTAGATACAGAAATGGTAGAGAAGTGTGATGAATAAGTTTAATAAGTGAAAAACACAGGTGAGAAAAATACCAAGTGTTATAATTTCATCTGTACACATCTTAGTCTAATCAAGAGGAAAAATCGATCGGAACTGATTGGATTGGATCTGTGACATTGGATCTGTGTTTTCTTGATACTGTTAGTTCTATAGCTAACCCAGCATCCTAGGAGCTGGGGTTTGCCTTCTTACTTGTGTTATTAATTTATTAGTGTAAATTTACACCTGTCAACACAGATTTACAGCTACCCACCGCAAATATGATAGGCTTCAAGGACACACAATTAAGAACTTGAAACACTTACATTGCTTTAACACTCGTTCATATAATTCAGTTTCACTTATATGGGCATATAAATAGCCAGAGTCCTGCTAGAAAAATTATTTTGGTAAATCATTCTGATTTCTCCTCCTGGCTTTCCTGAAAATGTTATTTTTAATTCGAAAGTTATTTTCATCTACTGCTTCTAATACCAGCTAATGATGATGGTAATTTTGCCCACATGGGGACACTGCAGAAAGGAGGGCTATGTTTCACTCCTTGTCTTGCGGCAGTTCAAATGCTAAAGGACTGTCATGCTTTGCAGTCATCTCCACTCTGATTCATTATTTTACAGCAAATGCAGCTCTTAGCACTGCAGGCATAAGAAATAGGGAGTCCACGTGTTTGGGACTGTGCTGTAAAGACCAACAGAGTATGAGATGACCCCTGCCCACAAGAAGCAGTCCAGGCAGTTCACAGAAGAAAGCTAGGCTGCCTGCGTCTCCATGACTACCCTCCCACCTCATGGCGCCTCACTAATCCAGTTCCTCCTCACCTCCTGCCAGGATAACTGCAATAGTCTCCTAACTGCCCTCCCGTCCACTATTTAAGTACCTTTCAAATAATTCCCCTACCACATACATATACAAAACAAAGTTCTGTGTTGAATTAAACTGTACCCCTGTTTAAACTCTTTCAATGGCATTAGAAACAATGAATAAAATTCAAACTCGGGGGCTTCCCTGGTGGCGCAGTGGTTGAGAGTCCGCCTGCCGATGCAGGGGACACGGGTTCGTGCCCCGGTCTGGGAAGATCCCACATGCCGCGGAGCGGCTGGGCCCGTGAGCCATGGCCACTGAGCCTGCGCATCCGGAGCCTGTGCTCTGCAACAGGAGAGGCCACAACAGTGAGAGGTCCGCGTACCGAAAAAAAAAAAAAAAATCAAACTCGGTAAGTATTCAAGAAACCCACGTCCTGGCCCCTGCCCTCCTCTCCCTCTAGCCTCTTGTCTGGATGTCCCCCTTGCCCTGCCCTCTCAATGTGTGATCCAAGCATACTGAGCTGTTTACCACTCTGCAGCACACACACCTGGCTGGGGTTCCTGGCCCAGTGCCGCCTTCTTGTTGCCTGGGATGTTTTCCCCTTTGAGCCTCTCCTCAGTTCCCCTTCCCCTGAACCAAATCTTCCTGGTTCCTGACAAATACCTGCTCATCTGAAGAACTAAAGTATCATCTCTCTACAAAATCTTTTCTGTTCCCACCCACCCTTACCCCAACGTCCACAGGTAGAAGAAAGAGACCACTCCATCCTTTGTGTCTCCCTCAGTATCCTCTGTAGACTTCCATCGGACTCCCTATAATGGGCTAGGAAATATCTTTCACTTCATGTCTGTAACTCTGTGCCAAACTGCCACGAGGTGGAGGACACGTCTTCTTTGTGTTTCTAGGAACTGCTTTCAAAGGCATTCAACCATTGCTGGAAGTAGAAAACCCACACATGAAACAATTGCAAATACCAAGCAACGGTATCCAAGGCAGTGCTAAGGAATGTGTATCTTGCTCTAAACACCTTGAAAGTTCTAAGAAGTCATACAGCATGGTAGAAAGAGTTTTACTGTCAGACAGACCTGAATTCACATCCTGACTGTCCTAACTCCTAGCTATGTGACCGTGGATACGTCAGTTCATTTCCCTTTGCCAAACCAAAATAATAATACCTATTTCACGGAGTCTTGTGTAAACATTAGATGAGATAGGTGATGATCCAACACAGGAGTTGCTAAGAAACTATCCATTCTTGTCCCTTTTCTCTGAGAAAGGAGAGTGATTACATGTGCTAAACGACTCAAGTACAACTTCTTCCAGGAAGTGAGGTTTAAGCTTGACCTTTAAGCAAGAGGATTTGGACAAGTACATGCTGATAGAAAATGCCATGTGTATTGGGAAACAGCATGAGCAAAGGCAGCTGACCTGCTTAAAACTCTTCCCAGATCCAGTCTTCAGATGCTCTATCATTCCCGCAATTTGGCCCCTCGTAGCAATGTGAGAGTAATTATACATGAACATAATCCAGCTTCAAAACCCAAGAATATTGTAAATTAGAGAGAAGACATAAAATCATCATAATGTATTTAGGAGAGACTCGTTCTTTAGCAGAGGAATGTTTCCAAAAAAAAGCTGTTGAAGGGTATTGGGCTGTTCACTCATTTGCACAGAAGTAAGCATTATACTAACAAACAACAGAGCTGGCATGACAACATCAACATTTAAACAAACACAGGGTATGTAATAACTTCCATGTGTAGATGGTTGGAGTGTTAACAGAGCAGTCTAAAGCAGTATCATTTACTTTTATGGTTAAGTGTTCAGGAAGCATCTTTTTTTTTTTTCTTAACATCTGAATGTTTTCATGGCTGAAGGGATGCCAGTATAGCCTGGAAAACATTTTACAATGATGTGTAAAGCAGTTACATTTTCCAGCAAGTATGCTTGCTCAATTATTCTACCTATATTAATAGCTCTTAGTGGCATGTGATGTATAATCGTCTCCATTCAATCACCCTCTTCAGTGGGAAAACAGCAAGTGCTACCCACATGGAAGAGTCCAAGTTTGAAGCTGATTACAAACTCAGGCCTTTGTCCCAACTGTTTCCAGGGTTAGCCTGCTGTCATTGAGAAAGCGTGTTGTCGCTGAAGGCGGGCTGGCCTGCCATCAGTCTCATGTCAGTTCATTTTGTTTCAGGTCTGCAGCTAGGTTAGTGTTATCAAAAAACCAAAGCAATTGATTTCTTTCTACCTCTGTTGAGATAAGTGGAACAACCTGTAATTTGGTTTAGAAAAAAAATCTAGATGGTAGGAAAAGGTTTAAAGAAAGGGATAAAGACACGAAAGGCAACTTTCACAGTACCTTGAACATAGGAAGAATATAAGAAATTTAAAGAGAATTACAAAGAATGGAAATTAAAGATCCAAAGATAAGAGCAAAATGAAAGAATGAAGTGTTGAAGTATTTGTTTTCAGTACCATTCATGCTGGGTTTTCTCATGTGTGGTCAAATGCAATAGACTCTAAACTGGGCTCCTTGCCACCTAAAATCTAATCTACACACAATATCTACCATGATTCTCTTTAAATGTTAAGTCAGATCCTATCACTTCTCTGACAAAATTCTCTAATGGCTTCTAACTTCACTCAGAGCAAAATCTGAAGTCTTCACAGCCCACCCACAAGCCTCTCCTGAACTTTCCAGCTTCACGCCCAAAACCCTCCTGGGTTTTCTCCAACCCAGATGCACTCTGAACTCACAAAACACTAAGCCAGTTCCTGCCTTGGGTCTCACATGTGCTGTTCCCTTCCCCACCCCACCTCCTTGCAAGCTTTCTCTTCATTCAAGTCTCCGCTCAGATGTCACCAACTCAGATCTCACCTACACAAATGTCACCTCCCCTGACCACCCCATCCAATATACAAGCTCTGTTGCTGTTTACCTCTTGCCCTGCTTTACTGTCCTTCTTAGCAGTTATCATTACTGCACATTAGATTATTTGTCTAGCTGTTTACCAGTTTGTCTTGCCCGTTAGACTGATAGCTACAAGATGGGGGATGCTGTAGCCCAGAGCCTGGAACACTGGGTGCCACATAATGGATAATAAATGTAGCAGGAGGAAAGGAGAGGAGGGAGGATGAGAGAAAGAATCCCTTGCCTTACTCACATGTTTGTGTCTTTGCTCCCCAAATAACTGGACATGCGACTGTTTGTACAGCAATTACTAATGTCCCTTGATCCATCTTCCAGAGACATTAACACCAAGAAAAGAGCATGGGCTATGGGAGCAAAGAGACCAGAACTTAAACCTCATCTCCACCACCAAGTAGCTTTTTGACTTTGGATGAGTTTTTTACACTCCCTATGGAATTTTACAGTTGACAGAACTTTAAACACCCATAAGAATTGGGCTAGGCACTTGGGATACTTCGGAAAAATTATTGAGAGAATGAAATTAGCTACCTTCGATTAAAACTAACTTGGCAAAAAATGCATAATTGATAAATATTAGCTCTCTGTCCCCTCTACCCTCCACCCCATCCTCTCAGAAGCCTTACATGGTATTATGCCCAATAAATGCACCTACGATAAGCAAAAGAACTGAGTCTTTCATAGCTGTGAGTCTGTGAAAACCAAGAGTGAGCAAACAAAATAACTCAGGTGAAAGTACTTTGAAAAACGGTAGCACAGTAGACAAATAAACTGCAGGAATTATCATTACACTTATAAAATATTATTTTAGAACCAGTTTTCTGTGTCTTGAATTTCTGATCAAGTAAATTAGCAAGAGGACTCCAGGGGAAAGAAGAAGCCAAGTGAAGATGAAACCGGGAACAGAAAAGGACAACAGGTGAGGAAGCATTAGCAAAACGAGGGTCTGACTGTCAGGGTCAGGCTGGCCGGGGGCTTCAGTAAGCTCTCCATCAGACTCACCATGACTAGAGTTTCCATCTTTGTAGGAGAAGAAATGGAAGGAGGCAACGCTTACACACAGGCACAAAGCTCATCCGTGGCCATCTTTCCTGCCATCATCAAGAACGGGGAAGAACGGGACCGAAGATACAGTGAAAAGCATCTCACGTGTTGACAGAGGTGAATAAAATACAAGCAACAGGAGAACTCAGTTCATTTTATCATCAGCCTACGTGGACTCTCCCTGAATTACACCCGTGAAGCACACAATGCCACACGGAAGGGAACTAACACTTTTCTGAGTTCCAGCAGTATGCTTGGTCTTGTGCTGGACACCATCATATATATTATCTCATTTTATCCTCACAATAATGCAAGTAAATTTTAGTAGCCTCATTTTCTAAAGGGGAAAAAAAAATCGAGACTTGGGAAGCTATTGAAAATATTGAAGGTAGAAAATAGCATTTCGCTCCAGGTCTGTAAGAAAAGAACTGAGTCGTCCCTCCTATTTGTATAATAGCACTTCAAGTTTGCAACAGGTATTCACAAGCAAATGCGTGACCTTCACACACATCTTGAGAGGCAAGTAATACCGTATTATTATTCTCACTAAATAATGGAAGAAGCTGAGGCTCAAGTCATTGAGTGATTTGTCTAAAATTACACAGGCAGTAAGTAGCAGAACTGGGACTTGGACCCACTTTCCTAAGACTGGTGCTACTTTTCAGAAGAGGACTAGGTGTGTTTGAGAAACCTGTACATATCTTAAATCTGAGCTAAGAAAGAACATAGTTCTCACCCAGAACTACCTAATAGGCCAAACTCTACGATTTACCTGGGGTAACAAAAGCTATTGATACCTCAAAATCTCAGTAGCTCAACACTATAAAAGCTCACTTTTCACTGAGGCAAAAGTCCAAAGCAGGTACTCCTGGCACATGGTAATCCAGGGACCCAGGCTCCATTCATCCCTTACTTGGGCCTCAGACCCTCCGCACCCAGGTCAAAGGGGACGATATGACACACATCATTTTAGCTCCTTTCCACTGGGAGAACTAGTCACAGGCCATTTTTGGAGTCAAGTGAGCCAAGGTGTCCGTGGCTGGGCAGCCACTTCCCAGGAACAACCCTGTGTCACAAGGAGGGGAGAGCACGAATTGTCAGTACATAACTAGTCATCTCCACCACACCCAGCTAACTCAACCAACAATGGAATGATGAGGGGCTGTGAGAAAATGCCATGAAGCCAGAAGTCAGCTTAGATGGTCTGACATAGCCACAAGCAAGCATCCTATTTTTAAGTTGCTGCTGCTGCTATATGTTTTCTTGAAGCATACAAAGAATAATAAATAAATGTACACTTACCCCCTAGGACAGTGGATTCTTATCCATCAGGGAGTATGAGATTACCTGGGACGCATGCTTTAAAAAAATGCAGATTCTGACGACCCAGACCCAGAGATATTTTTACGAGTGAATCTGATGCTTCAGGACCAGAGACCACACTTTGTGAAATACAGGCATAGAACAAGTTATTTCATGACTGGTGATTACACAGTGGCTGCTTAATGTTAGATTGGAGACAGCCCCTCACAAAACCCCAGCAGAGGTCAGCTCCAGGAAGAAGCACGACATCTACGTGGTTTCAGATTTTCCACATTCAAGCATCACCTACTCCCACAAAGAATTTGTTTTGCTATCCAGGTTCTATTTTCTGGTCTCCTTGACAATGCGGAGACAACTTGGCCTTTCACAGAGACTCAGCTGACTTCAAATGGCAGGAGCTGCCTCACAAGGACAAAGGAGACAAAGATAGATGGGGCGGGTCTAAGACCTAGAAAAAATAATGTCGGTATTTAATAACTTCTATTTTACCTACAACGCTGCGGCTCTCTCCAGAGCAGGGAGACAGTAGGGTAGTCGGCCTGGGCCTTGCTCAAGCCATGGAACAGTTGTTACTCATTAACCTTGTATAATACGACATCTGATTTTCTTCCTTAACATGGGTAACAAATCACTTCTGATATCAGGTGGTTGCCCCAGAAGCCTTCAAACTATTTTAAGCCTAGTGCTGTGGCCCAGAAATTCTGAATGTCATCAACAGTGATCCTGAGGAATTCAAAAACTACCAAAGAAAGCAATTCAAAACACTTTCCACTTTGGGTGTCTTGAAAAGACCTTTTTATTGGAAAAACAGAAAAATAAGATTTAGAATGCTTGGCTTCTTCCTGATTGCCCGGTTTTACAATTGCTTACTGAACTAGATAGGATACAAGAAAGAGAGATTCAAGCACCCGGATGTGAGCTGGGGAACAGGGGGGACAAAAGTGAAACCAATGAAATGGATTAGAGCTGCAGCAGGGCCTGGCAACTGTGGGGAAGCAGGGAGTCCTGGGCTGGGCACATGAAAATACCCCCACCTACTTGGAGGTCTCCTCAGGCATAACGCTTTAGATAATGTGTCTTGAGAGCACATGCAGGGTAACGCAGCGAGACATACCCACCCTCCTTAGAGCCCTGAGAAAACTCCCAATTCTCCAGCATGGTGAATCAAAATTATTGTCCAGCAGCTTCAAACCCCGCCTCCCCCAAGCTTCTGGCCTCACCAGGACGCACAGCCATTATCCTCCCAGCTTGCCTGTAGGTCTAATCAGACAACCCTCCCACCATGCTGCTTTTCTGCTGCTCTGTCTCCCACATACCTGATCTACTCATGTCACTTCACAGGTTATCTCTAGACCCTCATCTGCTAGGCATGAGTGGGTTCCCTGCCTGTGATGGTCACTACCACCCTCCAGAGCACTGACTTCAGGGTCCACCTTGCTTCCTGCATGTCCTCTGCATGGTTTCAGGCATGGCATAGCCAAGCTGGGCAATATCTCTCACCACTCCACTTCCATTTTCCAAGTCACCCCAGATTCGGGCATTGCTCTTGTTCCCCTGGACACATTCCTGTCCATGCTCCCTGCATCCAGTTTCTCTCCACTCCAACCTTCCCTTTAAACTATGCCCAGAGTATTTGGTAAGTGGGTAACCCTTAACACTCCAACTGTGTGTAACCCGCGGTGTTACTGATTGCATTAATGGCCCCAATTTCCTCCCCTTTCCTTAAATCCATGTTCTCTGCCTTGCAAATACGCAGTTCCCTTCCATATGACTCTGATCTTGGTCATGAGACTTGTTTGGTCAATAAGACACTTGATTAAAAAGCCCTTGCATAATCGGTCTTGACTCCTTTCACTCTTCGACAATTGCCATGAGAACAAGCATAGGCTGGCCTAATAGATGATAGACATATGAACTGCTGAGTGGCCCCCGTCATCCCAGCAGGAGCTATCCTAGGTCAGCCAAAAGCCCAACACCAGACATAGGAATGAGCCTAGCTGAGACCAGAAGAACTCAGCCAAGCCCAGATTAACTCACCAACCCACAGACTAAGTAAATGCCTATGTTTTAAGCCCCTGATATGTGGAGTGGTTTGTTATGAGGCATTATTGTGGCAACAGATAACCAATATGGCCATACACAACACAAGTGATTTCAGAGAATACGTAGCACCTTCTTTGTCAGAATTGAAACTTCCCCTTCATGTCACCATCATCTCTCCACCCTCCCATCCGTGGAGTTTGCATGCCCCTGGGGTAGCAGATAAAATACGTCAGATCTGGGCAGACCTTTTCATACAGACAACCGTGACTCCATACTGGATGAGAGGAGATGACTCCTGGGGATTGGTGAGATTCAAGGTCTACCAATGAAACCAGTAAGTCAGTGGTGACTAAATTTCCTCACAGCCGACTGGAACTGGTGAGAGAGGATGTTTGATTCAGTAACATTGAAGTTTTACAGTCTAGATCCTCAGATCAGGGAAAATGAACACTAAAATGTGCATCTGAATTTTTCCCTTACATTGACCAGCAGCTACCCAAACAAATGGTCTAATTTTTACAGGGTTTTTTTCTGGTTTCTCATGTCTCTGTTGGGGGCCTCCAGGGGAGAGAGTGGGGGCCATAGGAGAAGTCTTTGGGATACAGTTAAGGGATTCTGCAAGGACTGTGGAGAAGGGCAGAAACCAACTGGCACTTTGAAATATTATCCTATAATATTTGTGTTTTCTCTCTCCAACTTGAATACGAATTCTTTGAGAACGGGTTCCAAATCCAGTACCCTTTTGAGGTGGTAGTAGAAGCAATGGAAATAAAACTAGATTTAAAATCATGAACTCTGTGATTAAGGAAAGTGACTTAATCTCTGTATTCTGATACTAAATAGTAATCATCAAGTTGTTTTATGTAATGAAAGACGATAGGGTAGATGGGTGATAGATGGATAACTACATCAGCTAAATGTTACCGCCTCACTCTAAGAAATCATAGCCTATGTTACACCTGCCTATTATTCTCTACCACATTACTACTTTTTTTTCTTCATAGCACTTTGTCATTATCGAAAATTATCTTACACATTTATTTATATGTTTATTTTCTGTTCTCCCAACTCAAACGTAAGCTCCACAAAGGTAAAGTCTCCACAAGAGGAGAACCCTATGAGGGCATACTACTTTACTACTGCATCTCCAGGTTGTAGAAATTGTTAGGTATATGGTAGGTGCTCTATAAATGATAATTGGAGGGCAGGAAGGAAGGGAGGGAGGGAGGGAGGAAGGGAGGGAGGGAGGGAAGGAGGGAGGGAGGGAAGGAGGGAAGGAGGGAGGGAGGGAAGGAGGGAAGGAGGGAGGGAGGGAAGGAGGGAGGGAGGGAGGAAGGGAGGGAGGGAAGGAGGGAGGGAGGGAGGGAAGGAGGGAGGGAGGGAAGGAGGGAAGGAGGGAAGGAGGGAGGGAGGGAAGGAGGGAAGGAGGGAGGGAGGGAAGGAGGGAGGGAGGGAAGGAGGGAGGGAGGGAAGGAGGGAAGGAGGGAGAGAGGAAGGAAGGAATGTGAAGATGAATAAATGCATGGATAATTTATCTTTAGGGCTGACTCCTTGTTAATAACATCCAGTCTATCAAAGAAATTGTATTTCTCTGAGCTTACAGAAATAATTTCAATTTATTAAAAAAAGGTAATATTTTCTATGCATTATAGAAAATTACTTGATATTCACAGAAATATTTCAGTCCAAAGATTTCTGTGTTCTCTGATAATTCATTCTCTAAATAATTATGAGCTTGGTAATTCTGCATAGAGATACACATACAGACCCAGTCAAGATCATAAAATAAGCCATTTAACCTTTCTGTGCATATTTCCTGTCTGCATAATAAAAGAGTTGAATAACCTGATTTTTATGGTTGCTTTTTAAATTCTATGAGTTAATGATAATTAGAAAACTACCATTAATGGCTACAAGTTCTCCTCCAAGAAACCATAATTTCTACCAGGCATAGTCTCAAAATTAAATAACTATAAAAGCACTAAGTAAGGTTCGGTCCTCAAGGCACTATGTTTGTATATTTAAGTTTGCTGCAGAAATGTCAGCTGGAATTGCAAAATCCTGATTTAAAAATACCCCTCTGCCTTGTACATAAGTTCATTTGTATCATTTCTTTTTAGATTCTGCATATAATCGATATCATACGACATTTCTCTTTCTCTGTTTGACTTACGTCACTCAGTATGACAATCTCTGGGTCCGTCATGTTGCTGCAAATGGCATTATTATGGCTGAGTAATATTCCACTGTATATATATATACCACATCTTCTTTATCCATTCCTCTGTCGATGGACATTTAGGTCACAGACTTAGAGAAGAAACTTATGGTAACTGGGGTAAGGGAGGGGGAGAGGGATAGTTAGGGAGTTTGGGATTGACATGTACACACTGCTATATTTTAAATGGATAAGCAACAAGGACCTACTGGACAGCACAGGGAACTCTGCTCAATATTATGTAACAACCTAAATGGGAAAAGAATTTGAAAAAGCATAGATCCATGTATATGTATACCTGAATCACTTTACCGTACACCTGAAACTATCATAACATTGTTAATCAACTATACTCCAATATAAAATAAAAAGTTAAAAAAAAATAGCCCTCTGCCAGCATTAATTTTGAAAGTGAGAATCAGATGCATTTGGGCAGAGCCTAAAGAAGCATTCTATAGCCAGGGAGCTCCATCCCCACAAGGCAGGCGCTGCCATGAGCTCCAGCTACAGTTGTAGAACTACAAAATGCTCTCTGGCCTACAGAATAATCAGATTGCTCTGAATCTTTTCTGTAGGTCTCCTGGCAATAAAGCACAAATGAAGACCCAAAGTGACATTAATGAAAACTTCCCATTCTCTTGATTCATCTTCATCACAGTAGGTGTTTCAGCGAAGGCTCTTTTGTCTGCAGGTAACAGAAAACCTCTTAGAAAGGTTTTTTAAAAAAAGGACATTTTTATAATGGTACAATGTTATCTTATAGAATCTGGGGCAGGGATACACCTGGGCCCAGTAGGGGTAAAAGTGTTGACTAAAAGCCAGCCAGAACATGGCCACCATCTCCCTGGTCTTCCTCTCAGACCCTCATCTCTGCTCTGCTCTGTCCATCAGCCTCAGGCTCCTCTCCCTACAGACCTAATTTTTACCTTCTCCATGCCCACGGCCACCACCCAGCCCTCAAGCTTACACCATGTCAGTTCGAGCCACACGCAGAGGCTGAGACTAACCTCTCCCTCAACCCAATCCAAACTCCTGGGAAAGAGACTCTTGTTGGCCCAGACTGGGCCAAGCAACCTCTTCTGTTCAAATTAACTCTGACCAAGCAGGCAGTCCTGTGGTGCACATGTGATTGTGAATGGTTCACAGAGGGAGCAAGCCACAGAAAAATAAGGTCAATGTTAAGACTCTCCAAAAAGAGGCTAACATAACATGCCTTCGAAAGGACTCTACTAAAAGGGAGGCTCTGGTCATGAAGGCTGAGAGACTGCCAGAACTAAGGCTATTCCCAACAGGGATCATGTGGACAAAGGCAGCTACACCTCTAATAGATACACAAACTTATTACCTTACAATTCTGTAGACTGCAAGTCCAACATGGGTCTCAATGCACTAAAATCAATGTGTCAGCAGGGGTGTGTTCCCTTCTGGAGACTCTAGGGGAGAATATATCTCCTTGCCTTTTCCATCTTCTAGGGGCTCCCCGCATACATTGGCTCATAGCTCCTTCCTCCATCTTTAGAGCCGGTAATGCTGCATCTCTCTGATCATCTTCTACCATCACATCTCTTTTCTGACCGCAGTTGGAAAGTTCTCTGATTTTTAAGACCCATGTGATTATATTGGGCCCACTTAGATAGTCCAGGATAATCTCCCATCTCAAGGACATTAACTTAATCCCATCTGCACAGTTCCTTTTGCCACATAAGGTAACACATCCACGGATTCCAGGGAGTATGATGTGGACACATTTGAGGAGTTGTTATTCTGCCTGCCACAGATGGGTTCTCGACATTAAAAGATAGTTGCAGTTTTCTCTTTTAAGCATTTTTTTCTCATTCGCTTAAATCTCAATTATTTTCCAACTTTTCATTCAGTGGTCATTTCATAATGAAGATACATAATCCATGTGCACATGAAAATACAAAGTTTTCAGCCTCACCTATAAAGCCTGTATCAACATTTGATTTGATTATTATCAAATATCGGCAACCACTGATTATCAGTTCTATAAAAAAGCAGAAGTAATAAATTTGAACCTCAGCTAATTCTCAAGCACTTTCCTAGGCACTTTAAATCTCTCATTTCACTTAACTGCAGTGTGACCCTGCAAAATGGATGGTATTAGCCCCATTTTACAAGTGAATAAAACAATGATAAATAAATTGTCCAAAGTCAAACAAATAGTAAGAAGTGGAGCCCAGATTCAAATTCAGAGCCCTGTCCAACTCCAGAGTTCCTATTCTTTCCTTTATATCAAACAGCCACTAAAGAATAAAACCCCATCCTTAGGTGGCCTTATAATGTCCACTCTCCCATAATCTGAAATAATAACCACTCTATTAATCATATCAATCATTTCATTAATAAGCAAATATTCTAGCAGTGTGGGACATGAGGTTCACTCCTGAGCAGAGCCTCAGTGAGTGGGGCTGAGGAGGTCCTGAGGATGACCAAGACCTTGCAAAAAGCTGCTATTTATTGCTGGTTTACCACGCTTTAGGTTTTCTTTCTAATCCTTTCCCATTACTTAGACAGAAATAGACATGGACATGAGGAAGTGAAAAAAAGAGAAGTGTGCCTCATCCATAAAATGAACATAACCAAAGGCATTTAAGTGACCCCAAATGATTGCTGGGAGATTATCTTAGTTACTATAAGTAAAGCGTTTAGGACAGTGCCTAGCATATAGGAAGCGTCATCATCCTTACCACCACCATCACCACCACTACTACCAGCATCACCAGTGTCATTATCATCATCTTCTTCATCAAGATTTCCGTCTTAAGGTACTAAGAAGTCAAAGTATAAGTGCAAGAAGGTCTCTAGATCTCTGAAAGAACTCCAGAGTGTGAGCTAGATAAATTACCTACTTGTATTTCTCGTCCTCTTTGGTCTCAAATACAGGTATTGGTTAAACAATGAACACTCTCTTATTGAATTTTAATCGCTTTGTTATAATTACAGGTTTTACTGCTTAATGCTATTGCTCTCCCTTAGTAATCCAAGAAAATCCAGTTCCAAGGACATCCATTTTTTAAGTTTATATATGTATAATTTCTCTTATAATAAAATGGCATCTTAAATTTCACTTTTGGGAACATCTTAGATACAATATGGCCTTCTTTGTAAGCAGGTAATTCAACACACATCACGCCACTTAAACTCTCACCAAACTATTTTCTTTCATCAAAAACTGACTCACTATTGTCATGCAAAATATGTCTCAATCTCCATTTTCCCCATCTCTTCCAGACGCTCTTTACTGCTTCAACTTCTATCTCAAGTGTTCTCTTTGAACTTTTTGTTTGTGCTTTTATTTTATTCCCCTCATCGTCTCCCACTGTCTCTAATATTTCCCAATTTTTTTTTTTTTGGATACTTATGGCCAGCTGTTCCCCTGCTTCTTTGCTTAGCTCCCCACCTCTCTCCTCAGTAGAGCTCCGTAGACTTCCCAAGTCTCTCCCCCTCCCTCCTGCAGCCTCCTCTCTCCTCTCAGGCCGAATCCCCCTGCTCCTTCTTACTCCATATACCACCCCCCACACTCCCCTTGATCTGTAGACAGTAAGAGGCTGGCTAGAGCTGCTCATCAACCTTCTTCTTGTCGGCACACAGTTGTTGGCCTCAATAGAGTTGAAACAATTTCAACCCTCTTTTTCCACCAGGGCCTTGTGATTTTCATCCTGCTGTGCCACTTCCCGCTTCCTCCCCTGCAAGGCTCCATCCTCAGCACACTGTGTCCCCTCCTCTCCATTTCCATTTCTTCATCTCTGTTCCTTACCTAGGAGCTCCCAGTGTCCCTCCCTACCTAAAGCCTGCAACTAAATCTTATCTGCTAGGCTTATAATGTAATTCATTTCCTCGTGGCTTACTATGTGAGCAGAGTGCTTCTTAGAATGTGTGAGAATAGAGGCCTGAAGTCAAGTTTTGACTATGCAAACATGATAAGCTGACATCCAGAGCTAGGAGGGTACACGATGTAATAAATAGTGCATGGAGATTCAGGCCTGACAGCCAGTGCTTAAGAATGATTCTATCACTAAGTCTGTATTTAAATAAAATGATTCATTTACATTCTCTGGCCTAAGGAGATTTCCAAAATATGATAGTCAAATTGCCATCCCTTGTTCCAATTATCTTTGCTGCATAACAAACTGCCCTAAATTCAGCAGCATAAAACTGCAACCATGTTACTGTGCTCATGGGTTCTATGGGTCGGGAATGTGGAAAGAACACAGTGGGACAGCTTTTCTCTACCCCATGATATCTGGGACTTCCAGAAGGAGACCCAAATGGCTGGGGCTAGAACAGTGAGGGCTGGAAGATCCACTTTCAAGATTGTATCTTCATTTACTTGTCTGGTTGCCTCTCCATGTGGCCTGGGCTTCCTCACAGCATGGCAGCCTCAGGAAAGCTGAACTTCTTACAAGAGACAGGGAACTCCAAACTGTGATGATCCTGTTCAACCAGGGAGAAGCTGCATGACATTGTATGACCTAATCTTGGAAGTCACATAGTGTCCCTTCCACTTATTCTACTGGTTGAAATGGTTACAAGCTTGCTTAGAGTCAAAGGAGAAGAATGAGACTTCACCTCTGGATGGGGGAAATAGCAAGCTCATACTGTAGAAGAGCATGACAGATGGGGGTTATTGTGGTGACCATCCTGGAAATACAACATGACACATCCCTACATTCCCTTCTAGCTCTAAAAATCTGGTTCTAAGTTTTATTTAGACCTTCAGTAGATGCTCAATTAAAATTTAGCCTCTGCTCCCCAGAAGGCAACCTGAAAGACATGGGATGTGGGGTTTTTATACACACAACACAAAAGGACAATGCAAAACCATTCTTGTTCAGGCCTCAAGGTGTGTGTCACAGATTGAAGTCTCATAAATGTAACAGGAATTCTAACAAGGGAGGTGTCGTTGAAAGGGAGAGGAGTCAAAGAGAGCATCTTAGAGTGGACCTAAATTTACTGCCCATTAATTGCTTACATTATCTCATTTAATCCTCATAATAATCCTGAGCAGTAAATATCACACTTTCTGGTTTATAGATCATGAAGGTGAGCCTCAGAGAGGTTAAAGAAACTGCCAGTTATACCAGTCTCAATGCCACACTAGAGGAGGGGGCACTAGATTGAACTGAGTTTGAAGGTGGGGTCTCTGTGTAGGATTTGCTATGACTGAGTGCAACAAAGAGTCAGTTCTTGGCTTGGGGACAATAAAAATAAAGACAAAAAGTGGGAAAGACCAGGATAAATAAGAAGGGCAGCGGCAGGAGTTGGAGGTCAGGGGCATTGCCTGGGCTACTCAAAGGGGAGAGTTGCTATTGGGTTGCAGCAAATCATAAGTTCTATCCAGGGCAATAATGATCATATGTAACAATATACAGTCTGAGGTTACCTTACTTCATCAGAGGAAAAGGACATTTGCACACCTTGGCATTTGCCAGTTTCTGTGAAGCCTCCCAAACACAGGGTGTTCTGCCTAATCTTCTTGTTAATCATTTATGCCAGTGTGATACAAAGACCTGGTTCCTGGCCGTTACCATGCAAATTACTATCACCCTTTAGCGTTTCATGTTTACAAAATATTTGCCAATAATTTAGCAATACTAGTCTCCATCCACAAAGAGAAGTGGGTAACAACCAGTATGGTTTTCATTTGCCAAATGAAGACATTGGCCATTAAAGTAAAGTTGAGTATTAAAGCTAAAAGTTCAAGTTTTTTATTAAATCCCTGGAGCCACACAATCCCCCCGTCCCCCCCACCATTGTTTTATTTTTAAAAATCATTTAAAAATGTTGAGCACCACGCATTTTATAAAATTTTATAACACCACGCATTTCTGCCTTTGGTTTTAATTCTGTCATATTTTTAAGATTTCTGCAGTTAGAGATCAAGAATCCAAAGGGTACTGGGATAGAAGTGAGGGGAACTAAGACCAAGGCTAAAACCCATTCTTTCTTCATGGTTCAACTTCATTCAGCGTGTATTTTGGACTGTCCTGTGATGTAGGCCCACTAATTTGTTAGAGAGCAAACACCCAAGGAAGAGAAAGGAGATGGGGGAAAGTACTGTGGCCTAGAGGATGTTTAAATGCTATCCAGTCTCTGCTATTTAATCAAGAAATGTCCCCCCACCCCACCCCAAATGCCCATCAATTGAAAGACTAGTTGACTAGACTATGGTACATCCACTCAGTGGAAAACATGGCAAAAAGGAATAGAAAAGACTGATACATATATCCCTACAAGACATCTCCAGAACATACTGTTACGTAAACAAAAGCAAAGTGAAAAACTGTGCACAGTATACCACATGTACGTGACAAGAAGAGGTGGGGAACAAATGTATGTACGCTTATACCCTCATATTTTAAACAATAAACAATGGAAGAAAAATAATTAAGCCGATTATAGGGCATGGGGGAAAACTGCTCCCCTGCCCACAGACACAGGCACCAGAAGTCTGAGCTGCAAATAGGAGGGCTCTTTAAGAGGGCAGGAGTCCCTGGCAGAAGTCAGAGCAAGCATCATTCCAGGTCTCTCTGTTGTCATTATAGGCTCCAGAAAGCTCTGCCCCACTAATGTTTCAATCCCAGTCCTGAATGTGGCCCTACAGCAGCTCTGGGTATGATTTCAGATGCTGGGACCAGGGTTGTGGGACCCTCTGACTATGAAAGCTGTCATGTCTCTGGGCAGGTCTGTCCAGCGGAGCTAGTGTCCTTCTCTCCTCTCTCTACAATATGCTTGTGCCGTCTTACGTGTAGGAGGAACACAGTTCAGCCCATAACATATAAGTAACTGCTCATCAGCTACAGCCACTTAACACGTGGACTGAGGGCAGTACCTCATTTCTCTTAGATCTACAAGGAATGACCCAGATTTGCTAAAGAGATCCCAGCCTCAACTGTACTACTTACTCATTCAGGACCTAGAACTGTGGCCTTAACAATGATAAAACAGGAACAACTAACTTATCAAGCACATACTAAATCCTAGTCACTTTTCTAAGAGTTTCAAATACTTATCTTGCTGACTTTTCACAATAACCCTAACAAGCACCTACCCATCCCTCCTATGTTACTGATGAGAAAAAGTAAGGTCCCAAGAGGTCTGGAATGTCACTAGTGAGTGACAGAGTAGCATTTGAAACCCAGGCATCTTAAAACCATGCTCGTTTTTGAAATCTGTGAGTCTGTTTCTGTTTTGTAAACACATTCATTTGTATCATTTTTTAAAATTATATTCCACATATGAGCAATATTATATGATACTTGTCTTCCTCTGTCTGACTTACTTCACTTAGTATGATAATCTCTAGGTCCATCCAAGGGATAAATTAGGAGTTTGGGAATGACATATATACACTAGTATATATAAAATATAAGCAACAAGGACCTACTGTATAGAACAGGGAACTCTACTCAATATTCTGTAATAACCTGAAAATGAATCTGAAAAAGAATGAATATATGTATATGTATAACTGAATCACTTTGCTATATACCTGAAACTAACACAACACCATAAATCAACTATACTCTAATAAACTTTAAAATAAACATGCTCGTAACAGTCTGCTTTGCAGTCTGTAATCCTCTGCTCAGATAAGGGCTAGCTGATCCAGAAAAAGCAACACTGATTGAGGTGCTATAACGAAGCCAAAGGAATAATGCACATGGTCCCTGCTCTCTTGGCCAAGGTATTGTCAAGAGAAGATATCCATACAAACTGGAATAAGTAAATAGCAGCACAAGACATAACAAAGGCCAAGGTATTGTCAAGAGAAGATATCCATACAAACTGGAATAAGTAAATAGCAGCACAAGACATAACGCTACCAAGATATCCATACAAACTGGAATAAGTAAATAGCAGCACAAGACATAACGCTACCAAACTATCCATCAGACCCTCACCATCCCAGAGAGATACAAGATGTTTCCAAGAATCCCCAAATTCATCAATTCCTTTTTAGCCTGCAATCTTCCTTATCAACTGTGATTAATTATGGCTTCATAGATAGAATGACTTCATACCTGATCAGAGTAAAGACAGACTGAGCAGCAGATGGGATGTTCTCAATCACTGGGTGACTCACTCTGATTGAAATTCATCCCTCAGCACAGTTATCAATCCCCAATGGACCATGGGACAATCTCAGATTTTAAATGATTAGACCTGTGAATGACAATCCAGGAATTCCCAAGGTTTAGTGAGTAGTTTTAAGGCCAAAATGAGAGAGGCAAATAATCAATGAAGGTATCACCAATTCCCCTTCCGAATGACTTGCCTACTCTCTCACCTCATTGCAAAATTCTTGATATTTACACCAACATGTAAGGCTGAATTACAACCCTCGAGATTCTCTTTGCCTTACTTTCAGCCTTCAGGACTCTTCATCAAAGGGGCTTTGGGCTCCATCAAACCACACACAGAGCATTTTATACCTTTCACCAACACTGCGCAGAGGGAGATCAGTTACTGTTAATTACAGATGCTTTCTGTCATAATGGGCCAGATTTTCAAAAGAGCCTCAACTGCAGAGTTCCCAAATGCCATGCACAAACCTGGTAATAGTCCATGAAAATTGAATACTTAGTGGGTCTATGTGCATTCCGCTCCAAGGACTGCCTTTGAAAATTTAGCCCCATAACTCCAAAGCATTTGTAGCATCATAATCTGTCATCATTAGCAACAATGCTTGACTTAGTGCTCAACATTCTTAGTAACCATGCAATTATGAATGCAGACAATGTTTAATCACTTTTACAAAAATACAGCTGTGTTGTTGGGGAGCTGTCACTTACTGCTCATTAATGATTGATTTTTTAAAACCATCTAGATTGTTTTCATGAGAACAGCAGATTAACCATAAAGAATTCATTATTGGTCATTAAGGGATATTAAAATGGAAAACCTTTACAAGATGTGTCTTGTCTAGCTGCGTTCATATGCCTGAGACTCTCCTGCCAATGTAGGGGAGGAAACAAAAAAATCATTCTTCCAGAGCCCTGGCAAGGAGATCTAGTCGAAGAGAGGTGGACTGAAGAGAGAAATTAAGCAAAAACATCTTTTTGCTGTAATAATACACTGGTTATATTTTACAACAGCAATAATGTACCCCAAATAATTACTTCAGCTATTGCCCAGCTTGTTTAAGGGCTAACTGAGCTGTGGGTACTGATCGATTCGGTGCAGACTGCTAATAATGGGCCATTTTGAAAGCTTACAGCTGTTTCTCCATACCTCCCATGCACTAGAAGACACTAATTCCTTTCCCACATTGCACACTTAATTAAAGATGAGTCAGGGCGTTATTTTATGGTCAAATTTTCCTCATACCTTGGATGCAGAGGGCTGAGTTTTCCACCAACGAATGTCTCCTAAACAGATTGTGATAAAATGCACTTTACCACTGCCTACCCACAAAGATAATAAGTTTCGAAACCTTTTAAAGTGTTGGAAAGATCAGATTGCTCACTGTCATGCCCTTCCTGGGCTTCCAGTTCTGATGCCCACACACCTACGTGCAGGGCTCTATTTCCTCACTTGCTCAGCACCTGCCAGGATCCTGGAAGACCTGACCTGAGGGAGAAGGTTTTTTATAAATCACAACTCCTCCTCTCTCCTGTCCTGGCTCACCCTTACTCCAGGTCTTCTCTGAGACTTCTGCCTTAGTTCTTTTCAATATTTTGACTTTTTTTCTGATAGCAAGTGTACTGTGTATTTGTTTTGGAAAATACAGAAAAGTACACGGAAGAAATTTAAAGCTAATCTGTAGTTCCCACACCCAGAAATAACACACTGCTTACAGTGGATATTTGCTTTCAATATTTTTCCTATGAACATTTTTTTTTTTTTTTTGGTGGTACATGGGCCTCTCACCTCTGTGGCCTCTCCCGTTGCGGAACACAGGCTCCGGACGCGCAGGCTCAGCGGCCATGGCTCACGGGCCCAGCCACTCCGCGGCACATGGGATCCTCCCGGACCAGGGCGCGAACCCGTGCTCCCTGTATCGGCAGGCAGACTCTCAACCACTGCGCCACCAGGGAAGCCCCTATGAACATTTTTTATAGTTGCATGACTTTGGGTGAGTTACTGATCTTCTCTGTGTCCAGTCTTCTTCCCCATAAAATAGAGAACTAATACCACCTACTTCATAATGTGATTATAATGATTAAATGAGTTAACATTTGGAAAACACATGGAAGAATGTTCAATAAAACATAAGCGCTATGCACGTTTTAGCTATGATAATTCTATAAATTATTGAGTGAGAAATATTATTATAAAGGAAAGAAAAACATTATAGTTAACTAGTAACCATTTTTTAAAGTTTAAATTCCTGGTGATGCTGATGCTGTGGACCCAGGGAACCACACTTTGAAAACCACTACTTTCTGTTATATCACTAGAATGAGAAAAACAAATCACAAATGAGAAAAACACTAACAAGCCCTGGAAGTACATTTGGTCTAGTGAGCTTCCCCCTGGGAGAAGGTTTTGGAGGGATTTGAGAGGGGTGCTGTGCTGCAAAGAATAATGTAGTGAATGGAATTGATGACTTCCATTAGGTAAAAGAGCTGTAAGGGACTGACTGCTGACCTATCACTTCTCCAGTTGACTTTGGTCCAAGTCATTGCTAGGAAGGAAATCTTTTAGTTACATACCCACATTGTCTAGCCCAGGATATTCCAGCATCATGCTTGGAAAAAATCACCGTAAATTGGAAACCCAGGCCTTGAAAAAGCAGCTCCTCAAACACCCTATGCCTGGGTAAGAGTCCAGAAGAAGAGAGACAATCTGCTGATATCCTTGACTTTGCCATCACCCCTAAGTGTCCAGAGGATGGAGAAAAACAGAGTCAATGGGAATATTTGTGCAATTTAGAGAGCATCACACTATCGCTATTGGGTTTTTTTTATTAGTTATCTGTTTTATACATATTAGTGTATATATGTCAATCCCAATCTCCCAGTTCATCCCACCACCACCACCCACCCCCCTGCTTTCCCCCCTTGGTGTCCATACATTTGTTCTCTACATCTGTGTCTCTATTTCTGCCTTGCAAACCGGTTCATCGGTACCATTTTTTTAGGTTCCACATATATGTGTTAATATACGGTATTTGTTTTCCTCCTTCTGACTTACTTCACTCTGTATGACAGTCTCTAGCAGCTTTTCCTCTACATGATGTGAGCACTATCCCGTTGTCTTTAAAAAATTTTAATCCATATTATAACATTCCATCATACAGATAGGCCATAATAGTTAACTAATCCCTTCTGTTGGGTGTTTTTACTTCTCTAATTTTCTCCATTATAAATAATTCTGTGCTTATTTTTTTATTCATTCTTTATCTTTTACATCATTCACAAATACTATCAAAAATTCTCTGGTTTTGAAGTCTGTGCCTTGAGAACTAACCGTTTAGAACCACTGCACTGGAGCTTGGTAATTACATAGAAACTCTAGAGCCTTTACTGTCAGTTTTCTAATGCCTATCGTCCAGCACGAGTAAAAACTGTCAGAATTCCTCGATTGGAAAAGCCATACAATTGCCTATCACATGACACTTTAAAGCACTTGTCTCAAAGATTTTGAGGTACCAAAGGTAACTCTAAAAAAATTATTTGTCTATTTCCACAGTGAATTTTGGTTATGAAGATACCGATGTGTTGGCTTGTAAGACTGTTCCGGTGCCTGATACGTAAAAGGATAAAACAAATATTTTGAATCAATGAATGACAATGCTGAAACATCTACTTATTAACATCAGCAGAAGTCATTCAATATTGGTTGACTCTCATAGTAACGGAAGAGAAATAACTAAAAACATTCATTTCTTTGGGTAACATACATTGCTGGAATCGATTTGGTTTTCAGAGTTTTAGTGTTGTTAGGTTAAACATAAATAAGTAACAGTTAGACCCTTAGGCGAACACAGAACATCTGAGTGTTAACACACTTAGCCATCATATTGAGGCCATCCGCAGTGAAGCTGTCAGCTCCAACTCTTTCTTCATGAGAGCTCCTAGACTGCTACATGATGGGTGATTTCTCCCATGATAAAAGGATCTCCTCAAATTACACAATGCTAGGAAGGGGCCATCATGTTTCAATCGGTGCTTCTCAACCCTTACTGAATTACCTGGGGAGGTTTTAAAAGCTACCAGTGCCCAGGTCTCATGCCAGGTTAGAGTCACCAGGGGTAGGGCCCAGGCATTCGTACTTCATACAAGATCCTCCGTTGATTCTAATGTACCACCATAGTTGAAAAGCACAGCTTTAGAAGATGTAGATAACCAGGATAATAGAACTTCAGGTACCCCATGCCTTCAAAAGGGCAGTTGCCTCAAAAAGTCCTCCAGGCATCACTCTGCTACTTAAAGACAAATTCCTTGAGGCATTGATTAGCTCTGGCAGTAGTAGAAGTAATATACCTCTCCAGAGGCCATAAATAAATTTTGTCCAGTTGCAAAACTATGTAATAATATGAGAAAGAGTAAAAAAATGCCAAACTGGAATAATTGGTGGGGCAATCCTGGCACCAACATATTATTGCAATAAACTGGAAATATGGTACCAGTTATTTGGGATTTTTCAACAGTTTTATATTAGCTACTAAAATGGAAATGGACGCACTTGCACCCAAATTAATAGCCCCCTTAAGGGGCAAGAAAATCTCTTCTCAGCTCGTTGGGACCCATTATCACTGAGGATTTCTGTGATGTAAATTATCCTTTATTCTGAGAAAGCCATCATCCCTGAAGCCTACCAGCTTATCCCACTGAGAGTCAAATAAACTGGAAGTCACAATCTGTTCAAATTCCATAACTGAATAATGAAGGTACAGAATTTTGATCTCAGAGTGAGTGACTTACCATCTAATTTACTTTATTACTTCCACCTCTCTCTCCCTCTCTCTCTCTCTCTCTCTCTCTCTCTCTCTATATATATATATATATATATATATACACACACACACATATATATATATAGTGTTACTCAATAACAATGCAAGGTGAACAGTTAGCACAAATAAATACTGCTAGGTGAGGCTAGATTCTCATACAGAGTCTTTGAACTAAATATATACCTGACTCTATACAAAAAAATCTCTTTTGGTCTCTTTTTTCTCAATTGTAAGCCATAAGTAAGAGTAGGTAATTGCTATGGTCCCTTCTATCTCAAAACAAAACTTCTGTGAAAGTTTTTCACTTCCTTAGAAATGACCTTTGTGAAGTATGAGTACCTGGTAAATCGAAAAACCCAAGGAATCCACACACCTACAGTCTATTAATCTATGATAAAGGAGGCAAGAATATACAATGGAGAAAAGACAGTCTCTTTAACAAGTGGTGCTAGGAAAACTAGATAGTCACATGTAAAACAATGAGATTACAACATTTCTTCACACCATATCCAAAAATAAACTCAAAATGGTTTAAAGACCTAAATGTGAAACCATAAAACTCCTAGAAGAGAACATAGGCAAAATATTCTCTGACATAAATCGTAGCAGTATTTTCTTAGATCAGTCCCCCAAGGCAAAAGAAATCAAAGTAAAAATAAACAAATGGGACCTAATTAAAATCAAAACCTTGTGTACAGCAAAGGAAACCATCCACAAAATGAAGAGAGCCTACAGAACGGAGAAAATATTTGCAAATGATGCAAGCGACAAGGAGTTAATATCCAAAATATGCAAACAGCTCATGCAATTCAATATCAAAAACAAACAATCCAATCAAAAAATGTGCAGAAGACTTGAGCAGGTGTTTTTCCAAAGAAGACATACAGGTGGTTAGCAGGAACGTAAAAAAAAGCTCAACATCACTAATTATTATGGAAATGCAAATCAAAACCACAATAAGGTATCACCTCACACCTGTAAGAATGGCCATCATCAAAAAGTCTACAAATAACAAATGCTGGATAGGGTGTGGAGAAAAGGGAATCCTCATACACTGTTGGTGGGAATGTAAATTGGTACAGCCATTATGGAGAACAGTATGGAGGTTCCTTAAAAAACTAAAAATAGAACTACCATATGATCTACCAATACTACTCCTGAGTATATATTATATCTGGAAAAAATGAAAACAGTAAATTCTAAAAGATACACACACCTCAATGTTCACAGCAGCACTATTTACAATAGCCAAGACATAGAAGCAACCCAGTGCCCAACAACAGCTGACTGGATAAAAATGTGGCATATGTATATATAAAGGAATATTACTCAGCCATAAAAAAGAATTAAATTCTGCCATTTGCTGCAACATGGATGGACATAGGAAACATTACACCTAGTGAAATAAGACAGAGAAAGACAACTACTCTATGGTATCACTTATATGTGGAATCTAAAAATAATACAAATGAATGTATATACAAAACAGAAAACGACTTAAAGATATAGAAAACAAACTTGTGATTACCAAATGGGAAGGGGGCAGGGGACAAATTAGGGGTATGGGATTAACAGATACAAACTACTATGTATAAAATAGATAAGCAACAAGGATATACTGTATAGTACAGAGAATTATACCTGGTATCTCATAACCTATAATGGAATATAATCTGCAAAAATACTGAATCACTATGCTGTACACCTAAAACTAACACAATATTGTAAATAAACTACACTTCAGTAAAAAAACTGAACAGATAAATGACATTTAGAAAAAAAATCCAAGGTTTGCACAACCATGAATCCAAAGGCCACAGTCCTTCAGTTGTACCTGGGAAATGATGCAATGGTGTAAATTCAGTGAATGCAAATATGATTTAACTTACAGAACTGTGATTCTGCAAACAGATTATTTAGGAACAGTCATTGTAATGTGGGTTCTAACCTTTTGAAGAATATTTTTCTTCAAACATGTTTCTATTTATATTCAGTAATTGACCAATAAGGAAATTTCACTCAATACCACCTCAGATCAAAAATTAGATACTTCTGAAGACTTTATTAACGTTTCAAAGTGTTAATATTAGAAAAGCCTGATAGGTAATTAAATGGCAGAAGATATATTATATCAAATCTACTCATGAAGATTTCCAGGGTGATCAAGATTCACTTCCAGTGACTTCCCTGGTGGCGTGGTGGTTAAGAATCCACCTGCCAATGCAGGTGACATGGGTTCGAGCCCTGCTCTGGGAAGATCCCACGTGCCGCAGAGCAACTAAGCCCATGCGTCACAACTACTGAGCCTGAGCCCTAGAGCCCGGGAGCCACAACTACTGAGCCCACATGCCACAACTACTGAAGCCCAGCAATGAAAACCCAATGCAGCCTAAACAAATAAATAAATAAATAAATTTATTAAAAAAAGAAAGACTCACTTCCAAACACAATCAATCAATGGATAAAGGCAATAAGTCATTTCCTCCTATAAAATTAGGCTTCCATCTTTTTAAAGGACTGAAGCTGGGCATTGTCAAATGAACAAATAAGGTCAATGATAGTCCATCCATAAACAGTAACTCTGGTGGTTTTAAGACCGTAGAGTATGTTTTAAAGAAAGATACACACAAAGCTTTGAATATTTAAGCCATGTCTGTAAAGCCTTCAAACAACAGAATTCATAATGGAAACAATGATAGACCTTTAATGGTAGATACATTAGCAGTCTCTGTAATAATGTTGTAAATCATTTCTAAATAACAATATTGATAAGACAGGACTTTCAAAATCACTCAGGACACCTCCTTAACAGCTAATTAAAACTAGGGAGTGGGCTTCCCTGGTGGCACAGTGCTTGAGAGTCCTCCTGCCGATGCAGGGGACACGGGTTCGTGCCCTGGTCCGGGAGGATCCCACGTGCCGCGGAGCAGCTGGGCCCGTGAGCCATGGCCATTGAGCCTGCGCGTCCGGAGCCTGTGCTCCACAACAGGAGAGGCCACAACAGTGAGAGGCCCGCATACCGAAAAAAAAAAAAAAAAAAAAAAAACTAGGGAGTAAAGGCATCTCTTTTATCATTCACAATATTGTAGCTCTGATCATCCCACAGTGAATGATTTTACTTCAGTAATAATCCTGATCCAACATTCAGTTGGCAATTACCATATCAGACTTTATCTATTGGTAACAACTGGTTCGGAAGATATTGCCCTGAATGCATTAATTTCATCATGCTAATAAAGTTCACTGTTATAAAATGCAAGAACATATTAACCTGTCTAATGCAATAGAAGAAACATATATATCTTTCTTGCAAAATGATGATACACCAGCATTTCATTTCTGTTTCAAAACTTAAGTGGGTAAAGTATATTAAAGGAACAGAAAGTAACAAGCCATAATCTGCAGTGAACACAATAACATAACTAAGCGCCAACAAACTTTCCTGTGAGTAATTGCACTTATTGTAACTTATACACATTCTATTACCTTGGCGTTTGCATAACAATGCACGACTGTTCATTTCCAAACACTGAACACTGTAACAGAAGAAGCATATGCATCTTGTCTTTTCCACAGAATTCAGGCAGTTGACTCCAGTTAACTCCCTTAGAGCACCTAGCAAGCATGGACTGATGGAAACATTTAATAAAGATGTAGATGTGACAAGATGACAAGCCAGTAACCCGAGGGCACAGTCCCTGGCACAGAGTAAGCAATCTGTGAAGGTGTGTGGAATGAAAGAGGGGAGAAGCTCTGTGGTCTTGCTCAGGAGTAATAAGCATTCTGTTTGCGATTCCAGGATCTGTCCTTTTCCCTTTTCCCTTCCACCCTCCTCTTCCCCTGCCTATCACACCACATACCATCTCCATTGCTAAGTGAGCAATCCAAAGCAGAGACGCCTCCCTTTCCCCTTGTTAGTACCCTCACCCACCTTCACCAACTTCACTGTCCTACATTTACGATGTGACACATGACCACTGCCTGAACTATACTCAGCGTTTGCCTTGCTCTATTTCTTTCTCGCCACCCCAGGTTCCCCACTGGCTTGTTCTTCTTTCAGAATTTTAAATGAGAAGATGTTACAATTGTTAAAATCCCAGTGGAAGAAAATGAATCATGTGATTAAAGCTAATACATGTGACATTTGCTCTCCCAACTCCAAGGACTCATCCACAACTGTCAACTCTTTATTAAAGCCACGCCTTCACTTTCTACAGGAGATGGTTTCACTGCTGGTGCTGCCAACCTTGGGAAGCCCAATCATCCTACTAGAAAGAAAACAAAAGAAGTGTCTGTGACTCAATTAAACCCTAAGCCAAATGAACACATTGCCACCTTCCATAGTCAGAATAGAGTGGTCAGCCACCGCACTGTCAGGGGCAGCTGAATGCACCTGCCCGTAAAAAGCCTGAGCCCTAGGCTTCCCTGGTGGCGCAGTGGTTAAGAATCCACCTGCCATGCAAGGGACACAGGTTCGAGCCCTGGTCCGGGAAGATCCCACATGCCGCGGAGCAACTAAGCCCGTGCACCACCACTACTGAGCCTGCGCTCTAGAGCCCGGGAGCCACAACTACTGAGCCCACATGCCACAACTACTGAAGCCCGCGTGCCTAGAGCCCGTGCTCCGCAACAAGAGAAGCCAGCGCAATGAGAAGCCCGGACACCACAACGAAGAGTAGCCCCTGCTCGCCGCAACTAGAGAAAGCCAGTGCGCGGCAACAAAGACCCAACGCAGCCAAAAATAAATAAATAAGTGTATTAAAAAAAAAAAAAAAAAAAGCCTGAGCCCTGCCCTGGGACCCTGGTCAAAGGAGAGCACTGTCTGAGCTAGAATGCTTCCTGTTCAGCACCTGGAGGTTTATCCACACGGTCCAGGTAAGAGGGCTGAGCTCTCTTGGGAAATGAGGCATTCTCACGTACTATGGAGTACTGGCTGAAGGCCTAGAGAACAGGCATGGGAATACAGAGGATTTATAGACTGAAAATGTGCACACCGTCAGCAGCACCGAGTTTGCTCAGGAAACATACGTGCTGCGGCCGTACTGTGGGAGGTCGTGGTGGGACCCCCAGACCTTGGCAAAAACTCTAGTGGGCACCCAGTGTGGATGTGCACAGATCAGAGCTGTAAATCCGGTAAAAAACACTCCTTCGTGGTTTTACAAAGACTGTGAAAACGTAGGCTCTGACTGCGATGTCAGGAAAGAGGGAGGCCATTTGGAAAGCTAACTCTCAGACGGGTTGGTTTCTAGGCTTCCAAAGTGTACACAGGACAAGACAGAGCTGGGCTTCCCCCAGAGCCCCGAGAGGCATCCGCGTACACAAGGCATAACTTCTGGAGAGAGCTGTGCCTCTGAAGGAGAACACACTAATTTGACGGGTTTCTTGTTTGGTCCCAAATGCTAACCAAGACATCTCATGAAAATTTATAATGAAATCTTTAAAAAAATTTATCCAGCCAAAAGTTTACCATTTCATTAAACTGTATATTCTGTATTAACTGCAGGGTTACATTCAGAAAGCAACAAGTGGGCTAAAAGGAGGAGGAAGCGGTAGAGGTGGAGGAGACCAGAAGACAACTCAGCAACTGTACTCTGTAATTCAGGACAAAAACCTTTACTTACTCAGCCCCACACGAACTCAGCCTGTGCTCTGGGCTCTAATAGCATTTTCATTCTGGAATCTATTTCCAGAGTTTATGACCGCCAAGGTTTTATAGTCCTTCCCAATAAAGCTTTCTTCACCTACTAATATACATTATGGGTCCTCTTCTCAGAACGGTGGTTCTTGTGAAAGCCAAGTAATTTTTATGTGATACACATGTTGCTTGAATGGGAACTTTTCAGTGGATTTGGGTAAGATTTTTGTTTTGTGGTTTTGGAGTGTGTGTGTGTGTGTGTGTGTGTGTGTGTGTGTGTGTGTGTGTGTGTGTGTGTGTGTGTGTGTGTGTGTGTGTGTGTGTGATGAATCACGAGCATCTTCTAACAGCTCTACCTGTCCGTTTTACTTAGTCTGAAGAAAGAGGGAAAAGGAAGAGATAAAAATACTCAAACTGTAATTTTCACTTCAAACAGAGTCCTCTACTGCTTGTCTTGTAGTTTTTTGTTTTTTGACTATTGGTCTGAAATTACAGCCCATTAACACTTAATTTGCCCAAACTTAGTCCTACAGACATAAGGGAAAAACAGCAAAAATAACACAAAAAAAAACTCTCAGGCCAACTGTTCTGTAAATAAAATGGCCAGTCATTTTATTTCCCAATATTTCTCTTCTCAGGTCCATTTCTCCAACTCACCATCTAACAACTCACCCACCATCATCACAAGGGAATTTTGACAACCCAAGTAAGCAAATGACATCACTCTGACTTTACTGCTCAGAGGACGTTCATCAACTAATGTAACCTCCAGGTGCCAGCCAGGAAGAATGACCAAATTCCATAGGTTCTCCCTGTCTCCTGGAAGAGTTTTGGAGTTCATTTTCTAATTGTGTTTTGTCGTTTACATTTGGCCAAACAGCAGCTCACAGACACAGCGGTGAGTACCTTCCCAAACCTGCCTATTTCCAAATAAACACCCTATCTTTAAATGCTCAGATGGCCACTATATAGATTAAACTAACCCTAAACAGTGACACATTTTTTAACAGGGTAGGTTTGACTTGAGGTAAGCACAGTAAACAAATGCCTTATCAACTAAGAATTATTTTTACTGCTTTGCTGTGCCTTCTGAGTCATCTCAGTCAGGTTCTCAAAACTATATGCCTCCAAGGACCATCTTGTGCCTTAACAAACGTACATATATATGTAATACACACACACACACGCACACGCACACACACACACACAAAGGAGAGGGAGCAGTAATAACAAAGGTAAATTTTCCTCATGTTCTTATAATGTACCAGGCACCATACTAATAACTTTTCCATATATGCAATCTCATTTAATCCTTGAAACTCCTCTAAGGTAGGTACTGTTATTGTTACTATATCACAGAGATTCAAACTCACATCCTTCTGCCTCTAGCATCTAAGCTCTTAACTGCTGTGGACCAGGGCATAGAAATAGAAGAACTGGCCTTAGCTTTGACCCAAAAGAAAAAAATAATAAGTATGCACATGTCTATCATAAGTATGATACGCACATTTAGACCATGTATTTTTAAACTACAAAAGTTTTTCCACTTCTCCAGTATTATATACACATAACTTGTGAATTAAAATTTAATTGAGCACACTGCTATCGGCAAATTACAAAATACTGAAAACTTAACATCAACTCAGCCTCCATTCCAGTATCAAGAGAGAAGCTGCTTATGCGTTCTTATTCTGGTGATTAAGGACAAGTATGTTGCCTAAAGTGAAGGTTATTTTTACTTTGATAAGTATATTGCTCACCGTCTGATCATAAAGGGCCAGGGCTGGAGATGAATAACATAATACTTTGTCCTTCACATCAGGCATGATGGCTGGACTTCCCTGGCTGTAAATTTACCAATATTTGATGGCCCCGGTGTCAGCAGCAAAATGATGCATAATAAATACAACAATACATTATGTGCCACTTCTTGATTTGGTGCCAAGTCAGGGAAGGAAACAGTCTACTTCTGAGTGGGTTTTCTGAAATAATACACAGACAGTATGTCCTGGAGAGATCTGAAGAGGAAAACTGCAGCTTGTTTTTCATCCCTCTGTCTCCAAACTAGCCTTTGAAATTGACTGTCTGCAGTGACGTGAACCCCGGTACTGCCATCACTGGGTTGATATCAGGAAAAGCAGAATACACAGGCTTTCATATAGCCAGTAAAAAGGAAACAGCTTATTTTGAACAGGAAAGAAGAAAGATATTTGATGAAAGCCAGAGAAACAAGCTGCCTAAGTCCTTTGACAAAGAAGAGACAAAAAGAATGGGTTTGTGAAATAATGTGCAGACCTAAAAATAATGTTTCAATAGCAGTTTTAATTGTTCCACTTTATCCCAAATGGTTTTTGCAAAGTCGAAAATCTTGCTTTAGAGTAAAAAGAGAAAACACTATTCGAAGGCCTGCATCTATGAAAAAGTATTTCTTCACCACGAAGGAAATGTAAACTATGACAGGGGGTGTACATATAGCTTCACCTTCCTCTTCCTGCATCCAGATCAGGGACCTCAGAAGTCACTGGGTCCAACCCTGACATTTCATAGATGACAGGCTTAAAACTGTTAAGAGACTTGCCCAAGGTCATGCTTGGAACTGTATTGTTTTGATTCTCTGAATAGCAAATGGCAGATGGAGGAGAGCAAAAGAGATCATGTTGCAATTTACCCAAAGACTTTCTATAAGAAAAATGGTGATAATTATGGTTCCTACATTCACTTATCTAGCAACGCATATTACCATAAAACCAAGAAACATATATATTGCATATACAATGTTTCCTAAGGCAAGAATCATTTTCTAAAATTCATATATTCTGCCAGGTATACTTTCTTTATCAGTACCAGGTTAGGGTTGCCCAGTCAGTTGTTTTTTCCAGAAAGGATAGTGAAAAAGTCCAGGAGTTCTTCTCAGGGAGCAAAAACAAAGCTAGACATTTGGGTATCTCTTTCATTTGGATCTCATGTCAAGTCTACAAGTGCAAAAGCACTTACACATCAGTCAACAAAATTCTTACTGGCAAACCCCAATAGATAGAGCTTGTAGTAGAGAAATGTGGTTATTTTCCAGCTTCTCTGCACTCTACCACCACAACCCAGGAGCTAAAAAATGACCCTACATGTTTCTAGATTAAACAGGAATGAAAATCCCTGGGTTGTTTGTCCTCTCCCTACCTCATTATCCCAGAACCTAGGCCACATCTTCAAGTTCCAGATGACATTCATCCAGCCCAAGTGAACTGCTTTTCAGTTCACAAGACGGTCCACCCAAGGCCACTCTCCATCTGGAAGGTTCCTTGGAAGGTGGGATAGATGTTAAACATGCCAGAGGCCATACATTCTCCCTTCAATCTTAGACCCTTACCCAGGAAACATTAAGGTAGCAATCAAAATGGTAAAAAGACTCCTGACACCCAAGCTTCCCCTAATCTCCTATCATAACTTTTCCATAAAACATTAACATTAAACTTCAGGAAGGTAATTTTTTCCCCAAGGCCAAGCTCATTTTGACCTGGTATCCAGGAACTGCCCATGATTATTGACCCAACGACTATCTTTACAAGTGTTATGTTCATTCAGTATTTTCCAATACTGAAGAGTTAGTCAGTGGTCAAACTGTTCTCCAGCCCCCATTTCCCTTATCTCCTACAGAAGCTGAACTGCCATGAGGACTCACACTTAGGAGTGTGGTTCCTGAGACAAACCAAATTTATTCTTCTTTCCCCCCCATCCTTCTTGATGTTCATTGCATGCAAATAAGAAGGTGTGGAAAGAACATCAATTGGTACTCATTGCCAAGCAATCCAGGGTGTATTTTTATGGACACAGAGGGAGGCATCCCCTTCCCCATTTTCCTTAATGTTGGTGGTAGTGGGCACCATGTCATGTGTGTATAAACCTCAGACCTTTGTAAGCACCAGCAGCTGGAGAATATCTCTCTCTCCAAACAGCACTGGTAACAGAAAGACCCTCTAAAGCAGGGCCAGGGCCTTCCCCTCATATACTGATTCTCATACACATGACTGATAAAAACACAAGTAAAATACTGTTTTGCTGCTAACCTCGTTTGAGTCATCCATCATATGTTGGGACCCAATTATGTATACGGTACTGGTCAGAACCTATGGACACTTAATGAACAAGGGACAGCCCTGCCCTTGTGGATCTTAATCTAGAGAGGATTTAGACAAACTCACATATGACTAGATATAAATTCATAAGTCAAGATCCAAATTAATATACAAAGGAGATGTGTAAAGTGGAATGACTTCTCTTTTTCCTTTTAAATAAATACTCTAAATGTATGTTATCTCTTTCAAAACACTCACTGTAATGGGAGCAACACATTCCAATCACATTTCTATCGTTCAAAAGTCCTCTTTGTAATTGCTTTCTGAGCAGTTGCATAACAAAGGGGGAAAGTGGGAGGGGGTAAGGGAGGAGTATTTTGTTCCTAACGTTGTTTAGAATTGCTCATTTGCGGTGTTAACAAAAAACAGACTATCTTCAACAGTTCCATTATTTTTAAATTTTCTATTAACAATACACCTTCTTATTGCCTGCACCCTGGGTGAACTGCCTCCATACCCCCCACTTTCACCTCAGTCTTTGTGTGCCCATACACGTTTCCTTACTATCTAGTAGCTCTTTTATAGCCTCCCCAATTAGGTAATTAATTTTTTAAATGAGAATGTGCCAAGCTACCAAAAGACATGAACTTAGCTTCATTCATTTTTATATGACCTGTAATGACTAGCAAATAAAAGATTCCTGCACATGGTAGTTGCTCAAGAAAATATTGGTTGTTAAATGCATGTTGAAAGTCAAGGTTATTCCCCAAAGCAATACCCCCTTTCCTTTCTCCTGCACAGCACATGAAGGGAGATTGACAAGAAGAAATGTTTCCTTAGTGATTCTCAAGAAAGGGAAAGTTGTCAACATTTTCTCTTATCAAGGACGTTCTCTAAGCAAAAAAAAAAGAAAAAAAAAGTAGAGAGAGCAGCTTCCACAATGTAGAACTAAATGTGAAGATAATGGTCAGCAGGGCTCTGGGAGCTACCCGTGTGCCCACTCTGAACAAGCTCTTGACAGGAACACACCTGCCAGGGAAAGAGAGTGAACTTCATTTTGCTAGGAGACAATACACAGCTACAGCGTTCCATACTCCACTTAATCCCAGAGATAAATTCACAAGTTGTGCTAAACGTATCACTCTTCTGGGGATACAGACTCTACTGTGTCTGTTGTTTGACATATCACAAATAATGCATATCTTTGGCTTCCCTGGTGGCTCAGTGGTTAAGAATCCGTCTGCCAATGCAGGGGACACGGGTTCAGAGCCCTGGTCTGGGAAGATCCCACATGCCATGGAGCAACTAAGCCCGTGTGCTACAACTACTGAACCTGCGCTCTAGAGCCCATGAGCCACAGTTACTGAGCCCACGTGCCACAACTACTGAAGCCCACATGCCTAGAGCCCGTGCTCCGCAACAAGAGAAGCCACCGCAACGAGAAGCCCACACACTGCAAGGAAGAGTAGCCCCTGCTCGCTGCAACTAGAGAAAGCCCGTGTGCAGCAATGAAGACCCAACACAGCCAAACATAAATTAATTAATTAATTTTAAAAATAATAATAATTCATATCTTTCCTTTCTCCCTCTCTCCCCCCCCTTCCTTCCCTTTCTCTCTCTCTCTCTCACACACACACAGACACACACAAATATATATATGCAACCTTCTATCTTTAAAAGGTTACTTTTGAGTCTTCTTTAAACTCTCCACACAGGACACAGGAGGTCACCACACAGACCGTTTCTTCACAAGAGTATGACGATTTTCTCCGTGATGAGGGATTACTCCTGTCACTGCTCCTTCCCAGAATCCTTCCTAAGCCTTTTTTTTTTTTTAAGCACATGAGCTATGCTTTTAATTGGGCATTTCATTAGAGAAGAATGAGGCATAAAGGAAAACAAAATGAGCTGTAGTCATTTGTATTAAGGAGATCATGTTGGTCATCAGCATCTGAATCCTGCTGAAGTACAGCTTCAATTTCCCCTCTCAACCATGGGTAAAGCATCGTTGACAACACATACTTCTCTCTGTCAAAACATTTCACTTACTCCGCACTCCGCAGACATTTTGAGCGTCGTATCACCAACGAGCAGTGCCACAGCACTCTTCCCATTATTTTAAAATCATAATGGCACGTGCTTCACGAGAGGGGCACAGCGAAGGCCAAGATCCAAATTGAAGAGAAAAACGCTAGCACAGTCGGCAAGCAATGAGGGCACTGTAAATACTGGGCCTCGTTACTGAGCCACAGGGAAAGAGGGGCCATCTGCATCCCATTGCATCTGGAGAGCTTGGCCCCATTGCCCTTGGAGTTCAGTCTCCCGCGGGGTCCCACAGGGAATTCTGTGAGCTCTGTGCTCAGCTGAAGTTGCAGGCGTTGGCTCACGTTTGAGAAATGGATTTCATACCACTGGACCTAATTAAATGATTCTTTGGAGCTGGGAGTGGGGAGAGGAAAAGTAAAGTGATCACTGATTAAAGAATTGTATTCAAGCTCCGGTGAAAGACCGTGCTGGTGTGTGTCCCTGACACAGAAAAGGAAAATAACAAGGGACTGAAACTAGACATACACTGACAAAACCGCTTATGGCTCCCACAGAAAGATGTTGACTGTGGTGTAATCTCCTCAAAATGGCTCATTTTCAGTGAGGGGTATTCAAAAGAGATAATGTCCAAGGAAATGGAAATGTGCTGCCCAGATAACAGCCTTGGGCTGCAAGACAGATACTGCAAGGCCTCAAGGCCACAGCTTTGGCAGAAAACACATAATGAAGCGAAGCTGGGGCACTTATTGTCTAGGCCGGAGAACATTTACCAGTCACGAGGTTCAGATTCATGGCTATGACTGTTAAAGTTCATGGGAGAAATACACTCCAAAAGCGGCAAATATAGTCAATAAAGTGCCCTCCAAGCAATGAGCAGGCTTACCAATGGGTGGCCACATTTGTCCCCAGCTCTCAGGGGAGAAGGCGCTTTACCAATTATTGCCAACTGGTTGGGTTAGTGAAATTGCTCAGCCCTCCTACCATTCACCTCCAGCCTATCTTTCAATATATCTTACTGAGTTTTGCTAAACTTATTTTCATCCATTTATAAAAGGTCAACTAGGTTGTGTGTTGACTCGACAGTAGGAAGTGCTTTTGCTATAATCCCTGATGATATTCGTCTGGCTGGGTTTCACAGGAAGTATGCAGTTTATCTTTCTTATAAAATGCCTTGATTTGTCAAGTTGGTACCAGCTGTTATCACTTTGATAGAGACTGCTCCATAATTTCAAAATGCTTATTCTTTCTAAAATTATCCTGATGCTCAAAACTGTCTGGAGCTCTGAAACGTGCTTCTCGCTTCTGTCTCTGACCTGGATGGTTAATTAACTTCCCCCCATCTTGCTGTTAAGCTGTGCTACAAGCCAGGTATCAAGCTTTACCACAGCATTTGCTTTCCACCATGTTCCTACAGACAGAAATAGGTATGGCCAAGGGGATAATTTTATGTTTTTCTTTTTTATTCTCTCATGAAGAGGAACAATTGGGTAGAAACTACTTGGTGGGGTAGAAAGTGACAGCCACTCAAAGTCCACTCATATGGTTTGAGGTAATGCAGATATTTGATGGCAAAAGCAAAGTCGGTTGAAGGGAGAACAGTAAAAAGGGAGACAACAAATACATCAAAAGTAATCGATAAATATTTCATAAAAGAATACATAAAGAACCTCTAGCCTCACCCTTCCCAAAAAGCACATATCTGCCGCTACAATCCTAAGAAGCATTTTAATTCTTAATTCTTAATATGCAAGAAATCCTGGTGAAAACCCACCTTTAATATTGTTCAAATTGCCCGGTCACAACCACTTTGTCATGAGAGAGTGCCAAGGTCAAAGTGTTCACAGTCACAGCCTTCACCCCCTTTGCTTCCCAGAGCTGGAGACCCAAGTTTTAGGAGACGAAGTCAACCTGGCGTTAAAAAGAGTTAAATTCTCCAGAGGGAATCCCATTTACACCACAGTGGAGTGCCCTAGATGTTCAAGAGAGGCAGACAATGTGACTGTCACAGAGAAGAAAGTAATGAGGGATGCTCACCTGTGCAGCGCCATTGAGCTTGTCTGCTGGGGTTGAGGACACTTTTGATTCTGTGTGTCCTAGATCCTTGTCTAGAACAGAACAACGTATGTCTAGAATGAGTGTTCTATTATCCTCTGGTTTACTCTGACTCTACTTAAAATGTTTAAATAAAATGGTGGGAGGAAAGGTGCAAGTGGCAACAACAGATGGAGAGAGGGGTTGGTCCAGGAAACTGTAAATAGGTCTGGAGCTTTGAAATGCAGACGGTTCATTGTACAGGTTCAAATTTTTTTATATCACATGAGGACCTCTGCCTATGCCAATGAACTCACAAAAAAATCACATTTTTGTTGTAGAGACATACAATTGCAGACATGTAAACAGGCTTGGACTAAGCTCTACTGGGCCCCCAAGTTTAAAGGTCACTGAGTACTTCAAACTTGCCTCTGCCTGACTTGCTCTCCTCCTTTCAATTTATCTGGATAATGTGGGATGACATATGCATTTCATCTCCTCACAGAAAATTTTACACTCAGCCGCAGTGAGTGGCCACTGCTAGCATTTTCTCACCATACTGATTCAGCAAGGTGATAGTGTTTGGCTGTCTACCTCAGTCATGGGGAGGACACCTGCAGTGTGAGCAGTATCCTGATGCCTGGACATCTATATACCAGTGCATGTTTAGAGAGCAATAGATCAACCAATGGCCAAGAGCAAACACATCCCAAAGGAGGGTAACGCGCCTGCTTTTTCTCCCTGCCCTCACTGTCATCTACACCTAGGTCAAGCCCTCTGCACATCAAAGGCATATTTCTCTGGGTAGTGACTGACAGACCCAATAAAATCCTCCTTCTTAGGATGTCTGAATGTGAGAAAGCAGAAGCAATGGGACCATAGAAACCACCAGTAAACAGAGGCCCCAGGGTCAGGAATATCAGAAGAAAGAGATGGCAGTCAACGGCCTCAGAAGGAGAGTCATAGTGAACACAGCAGAGAGTAGGAACACAAAGGCAAGCCACTGGGGCAAAGAGAGTGGACTCCTCTGCTTCTGTTGCACCTGAGCACGGCTCCGTTTCTCTCTGAGGCCTTCCTGGAGGGTAACTGAGAAGGCTTTTCCTTCTCCCTACTCCTTACATCCTAACAAACTCAGGGACCTCCCCCTTCAGTGCAGGAACAACGTGACCACTGCTCACAGGATTGGGGAACTCTTTGGGAACTACTTCAAAGCCTGAAAAAGATTCCCTTGAATGGTCATAAAGTAAAGTGAAATATTCTATCTCTGAGGAAAAGTGTGAGCTTTGAAAATTGGGAAAAAGTAATTTAGCATCAAATTTGTGAAAGAAGGTAGAGGATCTAACTGAAGACTCTTAAAAAATATATATATATGTGTGTATATATACATATATATATGTATATGTGTGTGTTTATATATATTTATATACCCTAAAGACATGATTCTGTAAACAATCAGATAGTAAATATTTTAGGCTTTGAGGACCATATGGTCTCTGTCAAAACTACTCAACTCTGCCATTGTAGCATGAAAGTAGCCACTGACAGTTCATAAATGAATAAACTTTGCTGTGTTCCAATAAAACATTATTTATGAACACTGAAATTTGAACTCCATGCAAGTTTCATGTGTCACAATATATTATTCTTGTTTTGATTTTTTTCAACCATTTAAAACTGTAAGAACCATTCTTAGCTCTGGGGTCATGCCAAAAAGACAGCAGGCTAGATTTGACTGGCTGGCCATATTTTTCTGACCCCTGTTCTACAGAAATGAAAGTGATAATGACTGCACCTGTGTGTGTGTGTGTATGTGCGGTGTGTGCATGTGCACACATGCAAATGTGTTAAAAATGGCTCCAAAGACAATTCCAAAGCGGTTCCTAAATGTTCAGCAGGAATGATCTCATTGAAAACAGACGGTAGCTTCCCCAGGTGATTATACTGAAGTGCAAAATTCTTACAATACACAAGCTCCTTGGGTGCAGAGACTATGTTTTATGCATTTTAGTTTCCCTCACTTGCCTTACAAACAGTCCACATTCAATGTATTTTTTGTCAATTGAATGAGTTTTAATGAGTTTGTTAAAAGCCATCTCATTACGTGACAGCCATCCCTGGAATACTAACTAATCATTCAAAGATTCTTGAACAATTTAGATCAATATTTCTTTAACAGAGTATTCAAATATTATCCATCATTAGCATCTGATTTATTCATTAGCAATTTCAATCTGGAAAACTGTAACCTGTTTTTAAAAATATCCTTTTTTGGAAAACCAAAGCCATTCTTTTCTGTTCCTTACCATGCTATCAAAATTCTATTTGACAACAGAAATATACTATCAAACTTCAAGCATCCAATCAACTATACCGCCCAGACTTAAGATGGAGTAAGTCAAAAGTTAGGTTGGTTTTTGACTCAACAACACTCTTTCTACAGATTTTTAGGGTGACCCTCACTTAAAGTCGGAATTACAGATAGCATCAGAAATTATATAAAGCATCTCAGTGTCTCCAATTGGTAAGTCCAACACCTGAAATGAAAAAGGGAAGGAAAATTTTGTGGGTGCTTTTTTAATTTTTATTATTTTTTTATTTATTTATTTTTTATAAATCTTGCTTGATCATGGTGTATGAGGTTTTAATGCACTTTTCTTTTTTAATTTATTTTTGCTGTGTTGGGTCTTCGTTTCTGTAAGAGGGCTTTCTTTAGTTGTGGCAAGCGGGGGCCACTCTTCATTGCGGTGCGCAGGCCTCTCACTATCGCGGCCTCTTGTTGCAGAGCACAGGCTCCAGATGCGCAGGCTCAGTAGGTGTGGCTCATGGGCCTAGTTGCTCTGCGGCATGTGGGATCCTCCCAGACCAGGGCTCGAACCCGTGTCTCCTGCATTAGCAGGCAGATTCTCAACCACTGCGCCACCAGGGAAGCCCGCTTTTTTTAATTTTCAGGAATTTCGCCTTTATTCTCAACTCGGGCAGGGCACACCTTAGAACATTTTCTACAAAACATTCTGGAAGATAAGCTGAACTCATCAAAATGTCACTGAGTCCTGTCACTTCCTCTCTTCTTCCTCTGTCACTCTCCCTCCTTCCCTCGCCCTCCCCTCTGTTCACAAACACGCACATGAGTAGATACTTCCTTCCCAGGATGACCAACCTATCATGAAGCTTTCTCAGAAAACCTCTTCAAATCCAATTTTCCTTCACTAAGGCCCAATTTAGAGAGACCAGCCCCCAGGAATGACCAGGATTATCATGAGGCCATAAAACAGAAACAAGAGCGAGCTTCTCCTCAGAGCATTCCCACAGATGCCCCCTCACTGAGCCACACTCAGCACAGGGAGGGGGCAGTTTTACGTGAGGAGGACCATCCTTAGCTAGTCACCCAGTGTCAAGCCTGAAACCAACTGAAAACTAGAAATAGTGCCATGGTCAGTGTCCCACAGAGCTGTCAGGCTGCCACCCCAGACCACCATGCCACACCAGGAACCTCAAAAAACAACCCAGCATGGAACATTTAAGTGTGGTCCTGGACAAATGATCAGCCCGCGTTACCACATCAGGGAGGGCCAGGAGCCAGTCTGCAGTGACTGGATCCCACTGGGCAGAGGCTGGGGGGCAGCCATGGGTCTCCTAATGGCAGCCTGCCTCCATCTCAGCCTCCTACAGTCCAGTCTCCACAGGGCAGCCCAGGTAATGTCTTCAAAACAGACATCAGACCACATCACTCCCCTTGTCAAAATCCCCCAATGGCTTTCCATTACGCGTCAGGTTAAAATCCAAATTTGTCATAAGGGTAAGCTGGACTCTTCTCCATGCCCTGGGACGGTCACCCTTACGTAGGCCTGTATCCGTGGGCTCCCCTGGCCTCCTGCTTGTGGCTGGGTTGACTAGTGGGAGGCACCTATGGGAACTCCGGAACTTGGAGGGGAATGAAGGCATGGCTTTCTCGCAGCTCCCTCCCTGCTGGGTCACTGTGATCTGGCTGTGTCCCTCCAGAGCCAGGAGCTGCCCTCTCCCCTTGCCCACCTCCCTTCGCCAGCCCTGGGGTACTGCGCAAGGCTGGTTGCTTTTCCGAAGCCCGGCCCACATCAACGCTCTCTCCACATAACCCAGCTGAATTATGCCTTTGGTTACCTCCCAGAACTCAGGCTGATCCCTATGGCCTATAATATGCCCTAAATGACCTCACCTCTGGCTCCCACCCCAGCTGCATGGTAATTAAACTCACCCTCACTCACTTCCCCGCCAGCCACTCAGGCCTTCTCTCTGGTCCTTACACACTCCAAGCCTGTCCCTATGTCTGGACCTCCGTCTTCGCCTAAACTCCCCTACACCTGCTACCACCACCATTTATACGGCCCAGAGTCTTCCCATCTTTCATGGCTGGTTCAAAGATTCCCTCCTCAGGCCTTCCCTTACCCCCCACCCTGTCAATCTCTAGAACATCATGCACAAAGTGCTATCTAAACTGTCCTTGTTTACTTGTTTGCTATTTAGTTGCTGCCTTTCTCCTCTTGCTCTCCAAGACAGCAAGGATCTGGTCTATTTTGTTCATCCCTTTAAACCCTGAACCCAGAACCCTTCCTGACACATAGACATGACGATGCAAAATTATTCTCTGTTGAATTAATAACATCTAATATGTTCAGTCAACCATGTGAGAAATGGAATATAACCAGAGAGAGGCCAAGTAGAAGAACATCATTAAACCTATCCTGGAAACTTCAGTCTTTCAAGAGTAGCAGATTATTATTTTAATTATCAGTGATCTTTTTTGATCAATAAGTACTTCAATGGATAAATGCCAGTCATTGGGAAAACAACAGTAAGCAAGATAAAGCTTACAGAAACTTAGGAAGAGAGAGAATTGCATAAGGAATCAGGGATATAATGACTCCCCTTGGGAAGTACAGGGTGATAAGGCACACATCTCACCAGGAGAGGGTCATGGGGAACCAAACTGCAGAGACTCATAGCCTGAACTGAGCCGACACGCCACAGATACTCTCAGTGGGCAGAGAGTGGCTGAGGAAACCAAAGCTTTGAAGACAAATCCTCTACCATATGTAGTAAGACAGGCTATAAACATCTCCACCTACACACATACCACCCAGTCCTCAGCTGGGCCCTCCACACCTGGGAGCCGCATATCTATTAGGGCAGAATTTCCTTTCTGTATCATCTCTTTCTCATTCATATGTCTCATCTCCAACTCTTGTCTCTCTTTTAGAGCAGGAGTCAGGTTTTCTCTCTCTCACCACATGCCACACAACCCAGCACAGGGAAAGAGGCCAAACAGTCTTCCTAATCTACCTCCACCCAAAATAATGTATGAGAACAACAAAAGGTACATTAAACAGAGCCAATTATACACACAGCCTTGATATCTTATCTAGGAGTAATGAGTTGAATCTGATTATACAAGTCTTTTTTTAAGAATTAATAGAAATAGTATAATATTATATTGAAATGTTAAATACATAGAAACAAGAAGGCCAGGATCTACTTTTAACTCTAAAAGAAAGTATTTTAGCTCTCTTTCTTTGAATCTGCATGAAGTTCTGGTCATTTATTGGCAGTGAGAGGCAGGATGGCAAATGTGCTGAAACCCTGGTGTGTCTTCAGATGCCAGGCCAGACCCTACTGGTCAGACCACTTCAGCCATCAAGACTTGTCTGTGACATCACAAAGCCTGACCCATAGTAAGATGACCCACAGATCCGCACTGACTGGCCATCAACAGAAGTCAGAAAACTACAGAATTGTAGCTCACGTGGGCCTCCTTCCACCATTTATAAGCGAAGCAGTTAAAGGCCTGTCAGGTTAAATGACTTGCCAAGGTCACACAGGCTTGAGTGGTAGAAGGCAGACTAGAGTCACTAGGTTAACCTGGTGACTCTTTTGAGAGAATAGCTCGGTAATTTGGTCACTGGAAAGCTCTGCTGAGCTGGGAGAACAATCTCTCATCACTCATAGCTTTCCTCTAAAATCTGCAGCCACACACTGAGGTAAATTGGCTTAACAGAGCTTCTTCAGGCATGGTTGTCACCTTGTCTGAATAGCATGAGGTGATGCTCAGAAAAGGAAAACAAATGAGGAGATTCTGGCTCAGTGCTGAGGAAAGTTGAAACCCATTCAACCCTCAGCTTTTCAGCATTGCTAGTGTAGCCTTTTAACCATGATTGCTTCAACAAGCATTGATGAACTGCATTAAGTCCGGATCAATCCAGTGCACAGTTCTGAGCCTACAAATGTATGTTTCAGTGGATTTCAGACACGACTCACTAAATCAATCTTTCTTCCTCTAAAAAGTACAGCTTAAAAAAGGCGGGGTCAGTCTTTTACTGAGACACACCCACAATCTGAGCCAAAAACTGATTCTCCTTTTCTATAGGCCACCTTCTCAATTTCACCCCATATTTCACCCCATATTGTCCTTTCAGCAAGAGTCCCTGCAACAACAGTGGAAAGGGAAATTCATCTTCCATCCTGGCTGTGGCTTTGACTATGACCCCTGACCCACCACCGATTCCTCCTGCAATCCTTACTGCTGTACCCGAAGAACACTTCGGGCAATGACTGGAAGAGAGATTTGAGAGTGAGGAGAGGAAAATGGGGTTAAAGTGGAAGGCAGAACAGAAGTAATGTTTATAGAATTTAGCCTTGAAAACACTAATGGAAACAGAGGCAAAGCACACCAAAGCCTTGAGCCTGCATTCCACTAAACTAGGAAGAAAGAGGCCAGATGTGGGTGAGGGAGCCAAGTCAGAACACCCCTGCATCACACACTGATCTACTCTATGGTGGCACTGTCACGGGAGGGGTGCAGCTAAAGCACCCCTAAAGTGCATGGAAGTTTCACCTTTCCTAAGACTGGCTAAGCATATATTATTAAAAGATTACCTAGGGCTCTATCTAAAGCAACCCAGCTACTCTGCATTCGAATTAGACAGGAACAGCTGTAGTTGTTTAATGGAACAAGCCACACCCCATAGGGCACAAGCAGAAAACTGAATCTTTCATTTACTACCCATTCAAATCTCATCAGCAGACTCATTCTTCCCTGCCTCCTGGATGAAATCTCTGGCAGATCCCTCACTTTTTTTCAGTTTGCTTTAGGCACAAAACAGTTTCATTTTGGAAATAATTGCTCAAACATGAAAATCAAAACCTCAAGCTCTTATCTAGAGTCCCTTTCCTTCTCCAACATGTTACTGTTTTTAGGCCTAGAAACCAGGGAGGGAAGCAGGCCTGTTGGGTTGCCTGTCTTTTTCCCAGCTTTCTTGTTCCAGTCCTCCTGCCTCAGCGATAGCCAAGGCGTTTGATCCTCCAGGACTGAACCCAAGGGAGGAGGCCATAGGGGAAAGGACAGTCTTAGCATGGTTGGTTCTTTTGTGATCTGACATTTGGCAAATGTTGACCCAGCTCTTTGGGTCATGAGGCCCTTGGAGGGTAACATGGAGACCCCCCTCTGGTGACCTCTAACCAAGGCTCCCTGGATGTGGGTGATGCCTCCTCCAGCAGGTTGGTTCCAACCCTCTCAGCTCCTGGATCCCCAGCAGATGCCCCATATAGACTCCCCTGTGTTGTCACATCCATGTGGGCTTCTTGGGCTGAGCCCAGGTCAGCTCCCCTCCACCACCATCATTACAGAGCCACACGGTCCACAGGAAAACATGCGCTATTTTTTGGTCCTGCTATTGAAGGAGGGAGAAATGGCTTCTAGTGTAGCTTTGTGTGTATGTCAGTGCAGCCAGGCACACAGCTCCAGGCACTTCCTCAGAAATGTGTCCCTTATGCCCCTACAAATTCCGCAGGAGAATTTTAAATTCTGCAAATAGACTTCCTAAAGCCCCTCTCTCTCAGCTTGAGGATGGGGGGAGAGGAAGCCGCAGCTCTCTGACAAGCTTTTTCCTAAGGCATTCTCTCCTTTTCTGCCCCAGTCTCTTAGGTATCCTCCAGGTAAAGTTACAGAACTGATTTGGGGTCACCTCTTATGCCAGTCCTGTACAGGAGAGCTGGCACTCACTTTGAAATATGGGTTCTATTGTTTTGTTCTCAGGCTTTAAGACCTCAGTAAAATGAGAGAAAAAAAAAAAAATCCCGTTCTGACAACTGATTACACAATCATGGTACTGCCCTGATGTCAAATGGATCCCTTACTTGAGCCAAGGTGGCAGTGAAAAGGAGAAATCTTATATAAGCAATCCCCTCTAATTACATATGAAAGTTCTTGCTTTTGAAAGGGTTCCAGGACCTATTGTTTTAGACTGTACCATTACAGATGTTACAGGAGAGCATTGGGTGCCTAATGGAATCTAATGGGATTTTTTTCCCTGTTTCCACAGCTTTAATTGCTAAGGACCAGAGCTATGAACAAAGGCACTAAGCAACCCACATTCTCAGTGCAGGAACTTCCAATAGACACAGCCAGTCCCATGTCACCTTGCCTCACCTTTCTCTCTCTCTCTGTCTCTCTTTGTCTCTCTCACACTCACACACACACACACACACACACACACACACACATACAGAAACTGCTAAAACAACTTACCACAAACTTGGTACCTTCAAACACACACATGTAATCTCTTACAGTTCTGGAGGTCAGAAGCCCAATATCACTTTTGCTGGGCCAAAATCAAAGTGTTGGCAAGGCTGCCCCTCTTCTAGAGGCAGGGGAGAATCTGGTTTCCTGCCTTGTCTACCTTTGAGAGCTTCAATCCTTGGCTTATGGCACCTTCTTATACCTTGAAGACTAGAAAAATTATCTTACTTCAGTCATCACATCACCTCTATCTCTCCCGTCAAATCTTCCTCTGTTCCCCCTTAAATGAACATTTGTGATTACATTTAGGTCCCACGTGGATAATCCCAAAAATCTCCCCATCTCAGGATCCTACACTTAATCAACTTCAAAGTCGCTTTCACCATATAAGGGCTACAAGAATTCAAGTATAGGCTCCTGAAATTAGGACCTGGTTATCTGTGGGGACATTATTCAGCCTTCCATAAGGAATAATAGTGTTCATGGAAAGAGAAACTCTTCTTCCTGGCACTTGCCCCAAAGCCAAGTAAGAGAGACCTCCATAAAATCAGGCATTGTAGAAGACACTGTCAACGGTCTCACCCCACAACCAAGCCCAAACCACTGCTCTTCTGCCAGTTCAACTGGAAAGGTTACAAAACTAAACACTCATTATGCCAGCTCTCTCTGTAGCTACAGATAGCATTTTGCTCAACTCAGGACTTGAGCGCTCTTACTATATATTATCCAAAAATTAGAACCAGAAAAACACAAGCAAGATGACTGTCCTAGGTATTAAGGGTCATTAGAAGGAGGGTGTCATTCAGATGCTCTTCCTGTTCATGTATTACCAAAGCAGGATCACAAGGATTCAAGGACATGATTGCAAAGACAAAATGGACACCAAAGAACGATAAGTAAAAGATTTAATTTTGGCCGTTACCATAGCACCTCATTACTGGCCCCTTTTTGTAAGATTTATCTGCAACTCTAGGAGTATTTTTTTTCCCTGACATCCCGAACAGAGGCACACTGGGGAAGTCAGTGAGCATTACAGAAAGTCCATGGGTTGGAGGGAAAATACAAATCGCAACAGGCAGGGGCTTTCAAAGTTGGACAGTTGAAGGGATCAGGGGGCAGGAAGAGAAGAATGAGCAGAGGCTATAGTGGGGAAGAGCATGACACGGGAACCACCTGGAAAAGAGGAAGACCTGACTGGTAGGGAAGAAACCAGTTTGACATCAGGAGAAATAAGCTTAGACAGATAGGGAGGGCCAGATGAAAACAAGCAGTAAATTATAGCAAACTTTTTTTCAGAGACGTAAGACAGTCTGACATTTTGGGTATTTCTCATGTGGTCCTTGGGACTGTTGACATTTTGCTATGAGTCCAAAAAGATGGCCAGGACTGGTGTGACTTCCTGAGTGCTGTGGAAAAACTCCCATGACTCCAGGCCAATACATAGAATTTCCAGGAACAGCAGAGTATGATTACTTTGCAGTGGGTTCAGAGAAATTTGAAGCTATCTCACAACCAACCTCTGGAATGACATGATCCAAACACTCCTGGTTTTTAATATTGCAAAACATTCCTTTTTGTATAGAGGGAGTTAACTCGGCATACATTCACCTCACCTGACTCCTGTTGCTTGGAAGGGCAAGAGTACTTCAGGTGGGGAAATAAAGATGCTACTAATAGGAAGTGCCTGTGGAGGAGCGGCCTGGATGGGGCCTCACTTCATTCATCTTCAATAAGAGCTTCTAGGACAAGAGAGATTCCAGTGAGAATGAATTGCATCGTAGGTAATGTTTTGCTTCAGAGGACGCTTTGCCTCATTTTCCTGCTGCTAATACATGCTGCAAATGAGAAAGTACCCAGCTGACAACTTTCCTCCTGATTTATAGGAAAGGCCATTTAATCCCAAGTAAGCATTTTGCTCCCCCATCCTCACCACCCCTTCCCCTACTCCCTTTATGTTTTCTCAGGGTACCTCGAGATCCTGATCTGTACGTATGGCAGGAGCAACGGAAATGTTCTAATGACTATTGCTCAAAGTGATTTGTTGGCATGAACATGCAAAATTTGAGGGGAATAATTCAGGTCATATATTTATGACTCAATTACTTTGAACATAAATATGATGACACTATAGATTTGTCATGTATGTAGCTAGAATATTCATGGAATTAAAGAGTAAATATACTTGGATCAATGATATTTTCATCTAATATTTACGGCCTTGCCAAAAAAAGAGCCTGGATTCTGCAAAATATATACAACAATATTAGGGGAATATAACCCATTTTTCCCTTACTTGTTAACTTCAGAATTTTAAACTATTTTCATATAATTTTGGTTCAAGTTAAAAACCTGCAGAGAATTATTATATATAATTACTATATTTTATAAAGTATACCCCTTTAAATGTAAATAATGACCTATTTCTCCTTCTGAGTATTTAATGACATCATTTGCAATTACCAGAGACCCCCAAGGATAGAAAATAACAGTCCCAAAACAATTATCTTCCTTAGACGCAGAATCCAAAAAAAAAAAAAAAAAATCACTACCACCAGAGATATCAGAAAATAAATGAACAGTTTCTACAGACATTTACATCTCCTCAATAAAGGTACATCATCAGAGAGCCAGAGCATAAATAAATGCAGAGGAAAAACCCTTGCACTTGCCCTCAAAAAATTTTGCTGAAGTGTCCAGAACTGCACCACTCTATAACAATTTCTATATTAAAATAGTATATCACACCTGCCAAAACACCAAGGTGAAAGCAGAAGGTCACTGGCGATCTTTGCTGTTGTGTAATCTTTTGCCCAGTAGCAAAGTTATCAAGAAGTGGATCCTATAATTGAGACCTCACAGAAGTCTGGCACGGTGGTCCAGCGTGTGCACCTGTCAAGTCTCAAGGAGGGACACCAGACCAGCCCAGGAAACTAGAAAAGGGCAGGTTAAACCAAAGTTTGCCACCAAACCTCAATAAAGCCCCAGATTCTCTCTGCAGCTCAGCCCAGCACTATTATTGTGCTTTTTCCAGTTCTAAAGGCTTATTTTCAATTCAAATGGCTATTCTCAAAATTAAACTGAGCTCATTTTGAAAGCCAAATTTCATGACACACTGCATTCCAAGACAATACTTCACCCTGTACAAATGTGTTCCTTCTCCTGTGTTCCGTTGATCCAATTCCATCAAAGCAGTTCATTTGTGCAATTCTATAAAACCATTATTTGTCTTACATTGGACATATCCACTTGGCTTGTATATTAGCTAACCTGGGGGAAAGAAACCTTCCCCGAAGGTATTCCTGCCTGCTGTAATAAATCGTTTCAGATTTCCCTTTGATATCGCTCTGATATTGTGTTCATTTGGACCTCAGAATATCTTGTGATTTCTGAAGTCATTTTACCCTTCATAATAATGCAGTTGCTTTGTATCACAACAAATCTCTGTAGATTTCTAAAAATAAGTTCAGTTTAGCATTCACTGAGTTATGCTAATTCCCTAGCACCTGAGAATTTTGGTTGTTCTCCAAGAAATGGTCATCTATCATGTTTAACTTGCTTTTCAGATATTTTCCACGTTAAAAATATATCAGTTTACTCTCCCAGCCATGGCAGAATAGTCATTTTTCTTCAGGTACCTAACTGCCATAGGAAGCATCCCCAGACTGCAGAGTAGACCACAGCATGTTCTGGCATCTCTCTTTCCCAAGTGTGAGCCTGAAAGTGGGGTGATAACTTTGCTGAAACTCATCCCTGCCACATTTCTCATATGGAATGACAATGGTCTTCAAAGTAGGGTATGGACACCCCTGAGGGTAACACAAAGACATTCTAAGGAGTGTGAGGCTCAGCTCCTCTATGTACATTCCTAAAACTGATTTTCTTGAGACAGACAGTGCCCAAGGTTACACTGGTCCTCACCCCTTTCACAACATACCTTTTGTTACTTAACAAAAGAAAAGTATACTTGGCAAATCTTACCTTGGCACAACAAAGGAACAGGATGAATGCTCTTTTAAGCAAGGCATCTTAACAATTTCCCCCAATCCATTTCATTATGGGATGCATTCCCAATAAAAATTCTACTTTTGTGCGTAATAACTGATCATAATTTTTAATAAATGCATGTTGTTTGATCCATAATATATGAACAATAATTGTAATGATACTCAATCTAGAAGAAAATATTCACACTTTAGAGCCATAAGTTTATAGGAACTTTTTTAAGTTTAAATTTATATAGTTATTTTTGTCCTAGAGAAGTATGATGAGGTTGAAGACTTTCAAACATAACAATATATTACATTAGAATACTTTTCTGTGTAAGAAGTGAAATAGAAATTTGATTGCTAGGACAAGAAGAAATGATGCAAGATTTCCTACTGTTAAAAAAGAGCTTCTTCGGGCATTTTTGAAAAAGATGATAGTGGGAATCAAATTACTATGGAATGTATATTTGTTGGATACATTTAAAAGAACCATCTGAAAGTTTGTTTTTAAGACGTAAACATTTACCAAATATAGGAAATTATATTCTCTGGAACATTTGAATATAGAATGAAAAATTTTAAGTCACAACTTAAAAATGTGAAAGGTAGTTAGTACTTAATTTGCAGAGCATTATCACATAATATCTAGTATCTGAGGGACAGAGACAGAGAGATGGAGACAGAGAAAGAGAGAGACAGAGAGAGAGAGGAAAAGAGCTTGCAATCTTCCATTCCTGCAAGATGACTGAAAGACAATCTCTGATATCCACCAAGGGGCTGAAGTATTGTGGCCTTTTAGTCTAGAAAGATTAAATAATCTTACATCAGTATTTTTGTGCCAAACAACCCAATATAAATAATTTGAAAAAGCTATCTAGTCAGTTTCTACTTATTACATCCAAGCCAGTAGATCCAATGTAACACAATTCACTGTTGGCTTAGACCCCTGTGGTTTTGACGACACCCATGAGGGTTCCATACTAAAAGAACAGTGAGCAGGCTAAAGTACAGGGAAAACCAACTGAGACAACAAACTTACAAAGGAGAAATGTGGCTAGGAACCTCTGTACAAAAGGCAATTTAAAGATGTCAAGATAGGATATTTGCTTAAAGGCAAGGAGACAGACTTAAAAGCAACAAAAGAAAAGCAACTTGTTACCTACAAGGGAACCCTCATAAGACTACAAGTAGATTTTTCAGCAGAAACTTTACAGGCCAGAAACAAGTGGGATGATATATTCAAAGTGCTGAAAGAAAAAAACTGCCAACCAAGAATACTATACACAGCAAAGTTGTCCTTCAGAACTGAAGGAGAGAGAGAGTTTTCCTGACAAGCAAAAGTCGAAGGAGTTTATCACCACTAGATCAGCCTTACAAGAAATGCTAAAGAGAGTTCTTCAAGCTGAAATGAAAGCCACTAATAAGCTATTTAGTAACATGAGAACATATGAAAGTATAAAATTCACTGACAAAGGTAAAATATATAGTTAAATTCAGAATATGCTAATATTGTAATAGTGGTGGGTAAGTCACTTATAAAGACAAAAGTATTAAGAATAAATATAACTAAAATAATTTATTAATGGACACACAACATGAAAAAGACAAAACATCAAAAATACAAAATGTGGGGGGAGTGTAAAAATGTAGACTTTTTGTATGTGAATATATATCCAAAGAAAATGAAATCAAGTATCTCAAAGAGATATTTGCACTCCTGTGTTCATTGCAGCATTATTCACAATAGACAACCTATCTTTTGTCCACCAAAAGATGAATGGATAAAGATGTGGCAAATATATACAATGGAATATTATTCAGCCACAAGAAAGAGGGAAATCCTGCCATTTGTGACAACATGGACAGACCTTGAGGGCATTATGCTAAGTGAAATAAGCCAAAGACAAATACTGTATGATGTCACTTATATGTGGCACCTAAAAAAATCACACTCATAGAAACAAAGTAAAATGATGATTGCCAGGGGCTGGGGGGTGGGGGAAATGGGGAGATACTGATCACAAGGCACAAACTTTCAGTTATAAGATGAATATATTCTGGGGATTTAACGTAGAGCGTGGTGATTATAGATAACCATAATTATATACTTGAAAGTTGCTAAGAGAGTAAATTTTTAATGTTCTCGCCCCCATCCCACATGGTATGTCACAGGTGGAAGTGTTAGCTCATGCTATGGTGGTAATAATTCTGCAATATATAAGTTCACCAAATCACCACACTGAACACCTTAAATTTACACAATGTTATATGTCAATTACAGCTCAATAAAACTTCATACAAAAAAAAATGATAAGATATCCGCTACTGAGCAGGGATGAATCTGACAGCCTCGCTTCCTTTATTTCTGAACATCTCAGCTTAGTTCGAAGACCCCCGTGGCAGAAACATGAGCATGTTAATTCAAGTACACTGGGCCAGTCCTAGGAGGTTGTTCCTCCCTCCCCCACACTCAGATTCATTTGGGTAAACATTCCATCCTTATCCCCTCTCACTCCTCTTTCTCTTTCATTTCTCCCTGGGGGTGATCCATGTGTGGATCCATATGGATCCATATGGTCCATGTGTGGTCTGTTGGCATCAGGAGGAATGGGACATCTTGTCCATAAAAATCCTCTGCCCACATCGGCCTCTGCTGAGATGGAATTCACCTTATCTAGGTCTCAATATTCCACGCCTCCAGCGTGAAGTGTGCAATCCTGCCATGGCCTCAGATGTCCAGGTCATGATCTCTGAGTCCTTCTCAATATAAGGTAGAATTGAGCAAACTTGTGTCATCTATCACCAAGGTAACACTGTATATGGCCTAGGCTCATCAGGGACTTACACTTGAAGTGGGGATTGTTTTAACCATTTTTTTAATTTCTGTAAATCAATGCTTTAACACCTATAAGATGGCTATTAGTTGTTCCCAAGTAAACCCTGGCTCCCACCAAAAACATGTGGAAACTTTACATAGCCCCAAACAATATACTCTAACAATCACAGTGAACGTGAATTTCATGGGGGCCGCTTTCAAACTTAGGTGGCAAATCCTGAGACTGCCTCCCCTGTCTTTCCCATTATTTCCTATGGAACCCAGAGCTCTGCTCCCTTTCTCCGGCTCAAGAAGGAACTTGGTGTTCCCCCTGAGTGTCCCTGTGTGGTGTGCTGTGTTTTCTCCAGCGAACTGCAAATCTAACAAAACTGTAAAACTCTCCTTTCTCTTTTATTATCTCTTTTATGAGGCAACTGGCCTCACCTTACATCACCCAAGGAAATACGTAGAAACAGAGACAGGGTCAGCTTTCTCAGGTGCCATGGCTGTGAGGAGAGCAGATACCTAAAGACAAGGGAGGTTCTATTAAGAAAGACCCATGTCTTTCTTAATAGAAAGACAGAGACCAGTTTAACATTCATTAAATGCTGTTAGGAAGACAAAATAAAAGTCTGTTGACTAACATTAAATAGTGAAAAGAAACAGGTAAATTCAGCAAATCGGTTGTTCACTGAATTGTCTTTTAGCAAACTAACCTAGAACAGATATAACTGGTAATAAAGAAGAAATGGAATTTAATGAAGATTTAGTAATTCTTCCTGGGGGATGACCTAACAATTGCAAATGTTGAATGTCATTGTAAACAAGCCTTTAAAGATCACTTTTACAGGAATACAGTGAGTGGTTAGAGTGTGGCCATCATAAATACATACTCATGGGACAAATGAAAAAAAAAAAAAAAACCTGCCCTAATGTTACACAAATGGGTTCTAGTGGCTTGGGATAAATTTCCAGTGACAGCATCATGCATGATTCAAAAAGTCCTATATCTCAAACAACTTAGATAGAACTGAAGGTGACAAGACTCACAAAACTGCATTAGAGAATTCAAAAAGTGGCTTCGGTGATGATGAAGACACGATGTCAAAGATGAATGGGAAGAGCATGGAAAAAATGAAAGTAGAAAAAAGCATGTCTCTAAATTCACATTATTTTATAATAATGTGATTTTAAACATGTAGTGTGCTGCAATTAAATATAATAACTCTTGACTATTTCATCTGTATCTCTTAAAGTTTACTGATTCATGCTTGGAACAAAATTTTAGATCTTCTCACTGAGAAAATAGGAAATCAGAGTCACTTTATAAATGGATGTTCACAGCAAGTGGTACATAGGAAAGGGCCACAGTCTTAGAAGCTTGGATAACAGAGCCCATGATGTGACCTTGAGAACCAGGAAGAATGCTCTGGAGAAACACTGTTTAAGCTGCTCTCAAGATAAAGGGGGAGTAAGAGGAGGAAGGATTTTCCAGATCAAGTCACAAGCAGGTACAGAATCCCCAGGACTAGGTACTGAAAACATGCTGTGGCTCACCAGAGGGAACAAAGGGAAGAGTAGAGCAAGATACGGCTGGAGAGCCAAAGGACACACAATGCAGAGCCGGGGGCGGGGGTGAGGGGGGTACGCTAAAAACTTTGCTTTTATCTAAGAATGAAACGAAGCCAAATAAAGAGGTGGCTATAATAATCTAATAATCCAAACAAGAGATGTTGACATCTTAATAGGCAATGGCCAGATCTCAGAACACACAGACCCCATGGCAAGGATTTCATGGATTTCGGGTTTGGTTTTGGTTTTGGTTTGGTTTGATGTTTTGTTTTGCTGAAGTTCAACGGGAAGCCATTGAAAGTTTGTAAATATAAGAGCAAAATGATCTGACTTGTACAGGTATTTCTACAACAGCAATCTAGTTGCTTTTTTGAAAAGGGAGGATGGTTGGATGGTGATTATCCTGATCCTGTATTACAGATAGGTGCTTGGTCATGGTGGCAGAGGTGGAAATGAATACAAGTAAATGCATTGACAAGAGGGAGGGAGTTTTAAAGATATCTCCTATGTTTCTGTATTACCAGGATGCTGGTGCATTTCACTGTAATGGGAAACACCGGAAAAGAACAAGCTTTGCGGTGGAGAAAAGCACAAGAGCAGACACAGCATAAGTGAGGTAGAGTGACACTTCCTTTGCACCTTTCCTTCAATGGCAAAATGGACAATATCATGTTCATGTCCTGTATATTTTAGGAATGGAAACTTTCAGGTTCCACATGCTGTACAAACAAAGGAAAGTTCTAGGACGCACTGCAGAATCAATCTGCTCCATGGGATGTGGAATTTGGAATGATGGTCACCTAACCTGTTTTGGAAGAAAGGAAGTACGTACAGTGTATTAAAGGGAGCCCCATGCTTGTTACCATGTGACAGTGCTGTTGCACACCAGTGGATCCTGGGATCCTGAACCCAGGGAAAGGTTTTGAAGGATTAAAACCACTGTGACTGATCAGAGAACTCCTTAAACTCCTAATGACCCTAAAAGATAATATCTTTTTTCAGAAGAGAAGGCTGGTTTTAATACAGAAACCTGGTACACAAGAAGGAAGTTTTCATGTGTGTTACCCATTCTGACAGCTTTCCATTAAGTTCAATATTTCTCTTCCACTAAGAATATTGTAAAAAAGGCCCTGGAGACAGATTGAGAACATCTTTGTCTACAACATTGGGGTCACAGGGCAGTCAGCCAGTACTAACACCAGGGACCAGTACCTACTCAGAACCCTAGACTACGTCACTCACACAGGTACTGAGCAGACAACTCTCAGTATGGAGAGACACATGGATTTGGGTAAATGCCCTTTCTTGTGGGAGGAGGGAGGGAGAGAGCACATCTCTGACACATTTGGCAAACAGGGAGTGAAGTTTTCTGGGCCATCTTCCCTAATGTGTGGGTAGTGCAAGAATCAGGGAGGTCACCATGGATACATCTGGCTGCATCTGCCTGAGTTATTTGTATTGAACAGATTGCTACAGGGTGCTTTTTTCTGGTCTCATTATGTGTGTGTAATGCCAATTAAATAATAGGAATGAAAATTAAAAAGGAAAATATCTGCCCCTGCTGGGTATAATCTCATTAGTGCAAAGTCAAATGATTAGTCCTAAAAAGGGCTCCAAAAGGCAGCAAAGACAGCATTAAAGTTGCAAGCATCTTTTGCATCGCAATGAGAAAATAAAGCAGAATTGCTCACTCTGTGAATGACACCAGAGCCATGCCTATAATAAGACCGCGTTACGGCTTGAGTACCACGGAGTCTTTACCTAAATGAACAGCAGGGAGACTACCATGACACATCCCAAACTTCAAATCCACAGCATAAAATGATTGTGCCAAGCATTTAAGGACAGGTGTCATGTTTCCCTGCATTGATGGTGAAACCTGAAAGGTGCTTACAGTACTCGATGACTTCCATAATATTCAAGCATCAGACTTTTTTTCTAATTAACAAAACGAGCCAGCTATAAATTTGCCAGCAGCACTGGGCAGCACTGAGAGAAAAATGAAGAATGGAAGGGTCTGTCCAATCTAAGTTCCAGAGTGCACTTAAAATGAAAGGCCTGGGACTTCCCTGGCAGTCCAGTGGTTAAGACTTCGCCTTCCAGTGCAGGGGGTGCAGGTTTGATCCCTGGTCAAGGAGCTAGGGTCCCACATGCCTCATGGCCAAAGGGCCAAAACATAAAACAGAAGCAGTATTGTAACAAATTCAATAAAGACTTTTTTTTTTAATGGTCCACATTAAAAAAAAAAAATCTTAAAAAAATAAATACATAAAATGAAAGGCCTGAGCAGCTGAGAAGGACACCAGCAGGTGGCTGGTCTCCAGCTAAGCCTTAGGTGGAATACCAAATTTTCCCTTCCTTCAGAAAGTCTGAGAACTGTCAGCTACAGCTGTTTTGAAGCAATATGATTCAAGAAAAAGACTTGGAATGATAGGCTATGTGAAAAATGGCCAAGCCCAGAGGATACTCCTCAGGGACACATGGGCATGTAGATTGACTTTCGAAGTGCTCTCACACCTTATCTCCTTTTACCTTTGCTCTAAGAAGCAGAGAAAACAGGAATCATGCCAATATTTCAGGTGGAGAGAGTGAGGCACAGTACAGACCCCAACCAAATTGATCATCTCTAGTTAGTTGCCCCACTGAGCTCACCAGTCCAAGCAAGCCAGGTACACACATGCAAATAGTTATCTAGAAAAAACTTCACCTGGGATAAGGCATGGACGCCATGCCCTCACAGTGTGCTGAAAAAAGAATTTGTGTGCCCAGGATAGGGAAGATTGGATACCTTCCCAGACCCTGACCTGTGAAAAGTAATCTTCCTAATTGACTAACCTTTAACAGGGGTCCAGAGTTAGGCCTCAGGGGGCCTCTGAATACCCTGCAATTATTATACAAAAGTGTGAAGTGTGTGTGTGTGTCTTTAAATTCATGAGGATAACTTTCATCAGATTTTCTATCTTTATGATCTGTAAAAGTTTAAGAATCCTGAATTCTACAGATGAAGGAACCCCACACTTACTTTGAAGAAGCTAAAAGAAGGTTGGAACTGTCTAGCTTAGTGTGCAGTTAGGAATAGAGAAGAGAGAAGGCCCTGTGTGAGCCACCAAGATCCTACTCATAAAAGCTGGAACACGGTCAGCTCTTCAAAGCAATGGTTCACTCTCAAGAGGGGGTGATGCTCTGTAAAGAGAAGATCATAGAGTTTTGGACTTAGATAGATGTAGGTTTGCCAATGTTAACCATGTGATTTTGGCCAAGGTATTTCACATCTCTGATGTTCAGTTTCCTCCTCCTTAAAATGAAATAATAAAAATATGAAAAAAGGGGCTTCCCTGGTGGCACAGTGGTTAAGAATCTGCCTGCCAATGCAGGGGACATGGGTTCGAGCCCTGGTCCGGAAAGATCCCACATGCCACGGAGCAACTAAGCCCATGTGTCACAACTACTGAGCCTGAGCTCTAGAGCCCGCGAGCCACAACTACTGAGCCCACGGGCCACAACTAATGAAGCCAGTTTGCCTAAAGCCCATGCTCCGCAACAAGAGAAGCCACTGCAACAAAGAGTAGCCCCTGCTCACCACAACTGGAGAAAGCCCATGTGCAGCAACAAAGACTCAACACAACCAAAAATAAAAAGACAAATAAATAAATTTAGTTTTAAAAATATGAAAAATAATGAAAAAAAATCAGTCCCATTGTTCAGCATTGTTCCAAGGATTCAGTGACATAATATAGGTCAAATTCCTGGCAAATAGAAGACCCTCAACAAAATATGGTTCACTTCCCCATCTCCTGTTTGGGAGCCTTGAGAAAGGATAATAAAAACAAAAAGGATGGAAGGAAAGGAGGGAGGGAGGGGACAAAAAGGGGAGGAAAGGAAGGAAGGAAGGGAAGGAGAAAGGAAGGAAGGGAGGAAGGGAGCAAGAAATGGAAATAGAAGAGAAGGAAGAGAGAGAGAGAGAGACAGGGAGAGGGAGAGGGAGGGAGGAAGATAGATAGATAGACAGATTTGACCCTGCCCCTGGCCTGGAAAAATTATAAGGAATCAAAGGGAGAGGGACACCATGTGGCCTGCCATGAAAAACGAGAAAAGACATGGAGATTTCACAGAATGAATCAAGCATTAGACAGAGCTTCAGATATCCCTGGACCAGCCCCAGTAGACAGGAACCTGGAGAGCAGGACTCAAACCCAGGGATGCCTAGTCCAGCACTCTTTCCATTATTTCTCCCTCAATCCTGCTCACATACATCTTTGTTGTTTCATGTTTGCATTCTGCCCCTCTCCATTTAATTAGAAGACTAAACACAGTTTGCAGTTAAATGAGTAGATCTATTAGCTCTAAACAACAAAAGGTAATGCACTTGTATAAAATAATACCCATATCACAAGCCAACTGTCAGAGCAAAATGAACGAGTCAGCAAAGAGGCTTTTAGCACCAGTAAATCATGCTGTGTGGAACGTTCAATGCAGTGAGTGAAGCACTATCAGGAGAGGACCCCATGCTGAGAAGACACAGGTCAAGTACCCTTCCTCCCCACCCCATCTGGGTGGCTGGCAGTAACCTAGTAAGGGACTTTCCAATATATCCTATATCCTACCTTCTGTGACCTGGATTCCTTAGGATGGTTCTGCTTTTAAATTACATGGTGTGATAGATAGTTCCCTTGAATTCCTTGCCAAAGCAGTGGAAGCTAGAAGGTCCTTGACATTGGGCCTCACAGCAGTTGAAGGTCAAGAGGCTGAACTTGAGAGGGTCTGATGATGAGAAAATCTCATCTTGATCAGGGGGAAGGGCTGTTGCAGAACATAACCAGCAGCCCTGGCTTCGTGGCTTCTAAAGAGGGTAAGCACTGAGACATGGACCAAGTGCATGTCCCCACACACTGTTAGGGAACATTTATTTTCCTTTGTCAAGAACCATTACACAATGCAGTAATTTACAAAGCTTTTTTTAACTAACACTTACACAATGCAGTAATTTATAAAGCTTTTTTTAAAAAATAAAGATACAGGGCTTCCCTTGTGGCGCAGTGGTTGGGAGTCCGCCTGCTGATGCAGGGGACGCGGGTTCATGCCCCGGTCCGGGAAGATCCCACGTGCCGCGGAGCGGCTGGGCCCCTGAGCCATGGCCGCCGAGCCTGCGTGTCCGGAGCCTGTGCTCCACAACGGGAGAGGCCACAGCAGTGAGAGGCCCGCGTACCGCAAAAAATAAAAAAAATAAAAAAATAAAGATACAGTTCTCCATTTCCTTCCTCTTTCTGTATTTTGATGATGATTTGCTCTAACATGACATGTTCATGTACTTTTATTTCATCTGCACATCACTTTAAATATTTCTTACCAGAAACATCTAAATAGTCCATCAGTAGGATAATGGATAAGCTGTGTTTTACATACAAAAATATATATATATACACACACACTTACTATATACATAAAGTAAAAATATATGTATACATACATATATACATCCATCCATCCATATATATATCCATACACACATATATACATATCCATACACACATATACATATCCATCCATACATATATACATATCATACATACATCCATATATACATACATACATATATACATACATACACATATATAAATCCATACACACATATATACATCCATACACACATATATCCATACACACATATACATATCCATCCATATATACATATCATACATACATACATATATACACATATATACATATCCATACACACATATATACATATCCATACATGCATATATACATATCCATACATATATACATCCATACATACATATATACATACATATATACATACATACACGTATATATAAATCCATACACACATATATATATCCATACACACATATATACATATATACATCCATACATCCATATATACATACATATATACATCCATACAAGCATATATACATCCATATACATGTATATACATCCACACACATATATACATATCCATACACACATATATACATATCCATACACACATATATACATCCATATATACATACATACATATATCCATACATGCATACATATATCCATACATACAAACATATATACATCCATACACATATATACATATCCATATACACATATACATACATACATACATGTCCATACATATAAACATACATACATACAGATATACATACATACAGATATCCATACATACATACATATATCCATTCCACAGACACTGGGAAAATTTGACACGCAATGCTTTCTGATTTAGAAATAAATATTCTGAAGGTAAACGAATATTTTCTCCCTTGCACGTTGCAGGTGCTATGGAAATATTGACAGTCCTGGTGGGATGGGAGGTAGCTCTTGTATAAGAACACTCTGACATCAGTTCAATTATGCTCAGCATGGAGCCAAAGAGGATCCTTTAGACCCTGCATTAGATTTTTCAACGGAAATTCCACACTCAGCAAACCTGCCCAGATTTGTCTCCAACAAGGGACTGTGTCACATTTGTTCAGCCAAGTGGTAACAGAGAACAATGAGGTCTCTGTACACAACTGTGGAATGACCCCCCAGGATCTCTGTACACAACTGTGAAATGACCCCCCAGGAAATGCCAATGCAGCTGGAGGACTTAGACCTCTAATCAACACTTTGAATCCTTCTTGGAAATAGGGAATAAGTTATATACAAAGTAAATAAAGGGAAATTTATCCAATGTGTAGCATTTGGGAAAGAAGCAGTGGTCTTGGGAATTAGCCTAGGCCTTCATGTAAGGAATCATAGTCGTTCCACCAACACTAAAAATGTTTCTGGGTTACAAAGTCAAGCAGCCACTGACAGACATGAAACTTGGTGGCCCATATATCAGTAAATAGAATGTCTAGGCTTTGAGATAATGACAACCACAACCACAAGTACTTTTTGAGCACCTGCTCTAAGGTAGGAATACTCGGGACTATTTCCAATAGGTTACGTACTGGATATACAACTTAAGTTACTATTGAATTATTTAATTCTTTTGACTTTTCTTTTTGACATTTAATTCTCACAACAACTTTATATGGTAGACCTTTCAAGGCACAGAGAGGTTAAGTAACTTGGTCACGATCATACAGCTAGTAAGTGTCAGAGCTAAGATTCAAAGCCAATCCGGCAGTCTGATTCCAGAGGTATGCTTTTATCAACCATCCTATTTTGGGGTCATTTAGTAATACCAAACTTGCATTTAGATCGTATTTGGCATCCTGTTTATTCCTCTAAAGTAATCCTTTCAGAGGATAAGCTGTGAGTAACTTTAAAGAAACTGCTTAAAAAAATAAAATGTCCTGTTTATTTTTCCCAGGAGCACCATCTTCTAGAAGAGGAACATTGGAAATAACCATACATCAGACACCTGAAGCAATCAGGCCTCAGAATGTAACACTATTAAACAAACTCAAGGTGAGTTAGTATTCAAATACTGAGTGTTTCATTACCAGAAACTTTAGTCTCTATGTAAACTTCTTTGGAACAAATTTGAACATTTTTCCCCTGGAAGTATACTGTATTATGTTTAACATGTATCAAACATAGCCCCATTTTATCTTACATTTCTGTCATGGGCAACAATGATCTTGAAATAGAAAATGCATGTGCTCACTAGGGAACTGCAGAAAATTAATTCCCAGCAAATTTTGTCAATAACTGTCACTCACTTTCTCCCTTAAAGGATGGTTCTGTTGTCGCACAGGCGCACCATTAAGCATTGCTGTGAAAGGAGATAGAGAACACATTCCTATTTCGCAGGACTTGAGTCTAAAGGGAAATCAGTCTTGCTTAGTATTGTCCTAGTTGCATAATTGCCCTTAAAATCCAGCTGTGAGTCGTGTTCCTACACGTAGTTACATGTGACCAAAGTCTTTTCTGAGCTGAATACATGAATACCCTCTCCTCTGGCTCATTTGTGTGACAGCTGTTCACAGGCGCTGTCATTGTTCCCACTTCAGTTCATTTGCTTCACAGACAGCACTGTCTTTGATCAGACTCAATCACTCCTAGGTATATTCTCCTTGAGGGCAGGAAACATATAGTTTACTTCATGTATCTCATGATGGTGATATGTAAATACTATGTGCTCAATAACAAATGACTGAATGACTGAATTGTTTAACTATCCCAACAATGGGTCAATAACCTGTCATTTCTTTCTAAAAGTCCATGACAATCCTGCAAATCAGTGTTATGCTTCAAGGCATCCCTGTATTTTTCTTGTCCAGCGATGTTTTGCTAAACATAAGCCAAGGGGCACAAAATGCCTCATTTCAGCCTGCCATGTGATAGTTGCTTAAGTATATTACCGAGGAGCAAAGGAGAGAAGATAGTCATCTGATTGCATAATTTTTTATAATGACTACTCTGAGTTCTCTGACCCAGTTATTCCAGCTTTGGCCTTCAAGATGTGAGTTCAACTTCCATTCAAGTCAGACTCTCCCAGACTGACCAGGCAAGAACATAAAATCACAAGGGAATGAAATCCTCAGCATTGACTGACAGTCTTGACTACCAGCCTGAGAAAAGAAACTCTGACTGCAAAGGTTTCAAGGTACCCAAGAGAGAGTCTGTGAGGCAGACGGGACACCCTAGGAGGGAAAGGCCATCATAAAGGAAGGGCGCTTGGCACATGAGGAACAGATGGGCCTGGACACTCTCCACCTTCACTATTCGTTCAAGAGAATGCAGAGCTTTGTAGTCTCATCAGTAAACCAGAGATTCTGAACATCACAGAGAGTACATTAAACCATTTAGCTGTTTCACTAAAAATAATGGATTGCCCTCAATAACAGGCCCCAGAAAATGGCAAGCGTTTTGATTTAATCTAAAAGCATTGTTGTCATGGCTCTCACCCAATTACTAATTGGTTATCTACAAACAAAGCCCAGAATTACCATCATTATCCCAAACACCTATTACATCGTAACTACAAACCCAAATACAAACTTGGTCAGTAAAATCTGCATAAGTCCAAAATATACACATTGAGAGTTGAGTCTCAAAAATTTTCTTCTGAAACTCTAAACGTCACATTCATTTTCTGGGAGATTAGATTTCATATATCCAATAAATTACTGAGAAGAATTCTTTACCATTCCCAGAATTCAGGATGAAATGAAAGCAGAAGACAATACTGACTATAAATCTTGTTTCAAGCCCTATTCCTCCCAACGAAAGTACCAGGAAATACGAAGGGATGCGGTCTGATATTATGCCATCAGCAGTTTTCAACATCAGGCAAGCATCAAAAAATCCATCCGGACATGACCAAAATACTTGCTAACAACATACACACCATTTGAAGGATCTGATACAAGTGGATCTGCCTTACTGAATAGGGAAAGCGTCATTCAACCTGAGAGCCTTGTTTTCCTACTCTCATGTCTGTAACAAGATAGGGAAAACCACCTGAGACAGGAACTCCATCTGTGTCTGGACCCTTAAGGGCAGAGCCATAGAGGAACATTGATCCCACTTTGTGACTGAGAGTGGCAGTAACTCACCTAACAATACTGCCAGCAAGAGGAAAGCGTAACAGTTAATTACCAGGCTGGCTGCGGAACCTAAGGGGAATCTTAATAGGCAGAATTCATTAAAATCAATACTCATATGGTAATCGTGAGAAGAAAAAAAGGCTCAAGATAAATTTTTAAATGGAGAAAAATGAGCCATCTCATTTCTTCATGCCAGCCTTGCTATTTGGCTCACCAGGAAATGTGCAGCAACAGGGAATCTTTCTGCGAAGACCTAAGCAAGTGGTAGGAAAGAAAGCATACACAAGAAGCCCACCTAAAGGATTTCCTGAGCCCCTGGGTAGTGTGATCAGAAGTGGTCAGAGACACTACATTTGAAAAGACAGGGCCATGCTAACCTTAAGTGTTCTGACGATGGAAGTACGAAAATTTGACTTTTCTTCTAGTTGTATGGGACGTTGAGAAATTTAATTTAATTACTCTGGGCTCCAGTTTTTTCATCTATAAAATAAGAGGAGAAAAAAAAATCTCTAAGATCCCTTCAGCTGTATGATTCTGGAATACCATATTTCAGAGATGCAGATGGGAGTCTAGAACATACGTTCAAAGACACAGATGCAAAAAACGGCCATCCCTTTTTTAAAAAAATAAGGTCTCTTGTTCTGATTCTCCTTGAAAACAGTGGAAGTATTCATATTGCGTTCTTCATTAATAGCTCCCCCTGCGTCATACTAATGTGTGACCTTCGAGAAAAACCTGGAGTTTGGGTTTGTTCTCAAAAATATCTTTTGCAAAGTGATAAATGGAATCTTAAAATCATGTCCCCAAACTTGATTGTAACACTATATTCTGGTTTCTCTCTAGAGTGTTGTAGTACTGTTCATTATAGGGCAGATTCTGGTAAAAGGCAAATCTTCCTAATACAGCAAAAATTGTCCTAGCCCATTATTGATCAAGCAAATAAATTCAACCGCCATTTGAGGAAAAAAAAATTGTCCTAGCACAAGATTCCAGTGTACCTGAAATAACATTTTATATATATATATATATATATATGAAGTTATATATATATATAACTGAATCGCTGTGCTGTACCTCTGAAACTAAAGTGATATTATAAATCAACCATACTTGAATTTAAAAAAAGAAACCCAGTGAAAAGTTAAGTCTCCTTACCACTTCTGGTCCCAAATATCCACTGGATATGTCCCCAGGGGCAGTCACTGTCATTAGTTTTTTGTATGGCCTGCCAGAGATACAAATGTACAAATGATATGTGTATATAGGACTCCTCTTTTAAAACACAAATGTTAGCATATTTTACCATTGCTTTACATCTTCTTTTTTTTTTAAGATTTTTTTTTGATGTGGACCATTTTTAAAGTCTTTATTGAATTTGTTACAATATTGCTTCTGTTTTATGTTTTGGTGGGGGGTTTTCTGTTTGTTTGTTTTTAAGCCGTGAGGCACGTGGGATCTTAGCTCCCTGACCAGGGATCGAACCCACACCCCCTGCACGGGAAGGCGAAGTCTTAACCAGTGGACCACCAGGGAAGTCCCTGCATCTTCTTTTTTTAACTTAAACTTGTATCTTGGATAGTGTGCCTTATCGTTACATGCCTCATTGTTTTAAAGGCATATATTTAATTTTATGGATAGAAATATTGTATATAATTGGTTCCTTATTGATGGGCATTTAAGTTTTCTCCAATCTTTTGCCGTTACGATCATTGCTCAGATAAATATCTTGGAACATACTACTCTGTGCATGTGTGAATGTATCTATGGGATACATTAGAAAGATAGAATTGCTTGCTGGGCCAGAGGCATATGCATCTGTGATTCTGAGAGAGATAGAAAATTATCTCTGGGAAGGTTATACAAGTTTACACTGTCATAACTGAAGGATGAGCGAGCTCTTTCTCCCATCTCTGTCAACATATTATGCCATCAAGTAGTTTTAATGTTTCACCTATTGAGGGATGAAAAAGGAATTTCTTGTCATTGTGTTATTTTGAAATCCATTGGATGTTGCTCATCTCAGCACGTGTTTCACATCTTTAAGTTGACAGTGGTGACCAGAAGAACGTGTCTTGCAGACCTCCAGCTACAGGGCATGCAGCTGATCAAGGGTCCCAGCTGCTGTCCTCTGCTCCCAGCCATCCACTGAGGATGGCAGGGGCACCCCAACCGGCCCATTCTTGGGAATTCTCAGACAGCAACTTTGGCTCAAGGAGTCCCCAACAACCTTGCAGAAGTTTCCTTAGACTGCATGGTCCTAAGCTTCCTTAGGACCCTTTTACTCAAACTTCCATCCCTCTCTCCCTCAGCATCAGACTCGCATTTTGGTCTGAGAGCCATCTCAGCCTCTTGTAGCTCCTTCCTCATTTCCTCTCACATGCACGTCCTCTTGCACATTTCATCCTGTCTTGGCAGCCACCTCTCAGAGGCCCCAGACTAACACAATAACTGTTTATATCCTTTGCACATCATCTATTGTTCTGTTGGATTCTTCTTTACTGTTTTATAAGTGTTCCTAATGTAACAATGACTTATCCCTCTTCTGTCATGTGTTGCAATCATTTTTCCTTCATTGGTCTTAGATCTTTTGTTTAGTTTAGATTTTCACCATGTTGAAGCATGGTTAAGATTTCTGAGCAATACATGAGTCTCTGTAAAAGGTATAGATGTAACTCCTCTTGATCTAGGAACCTAGGAACCAAAAAGACATTAAGTTGTAGGCCCAACTCCTGCCAACATACAAAGATAAAAAGAATAGAAGACCTACAGAGGTCACTGGTCTGCAAAAATTCTGAAATCCCTCTGGGCAGGCACGGCAGGGTTCCCCACCCCAGGGGTGGAGAATGCTCCTTGCACAGGCCCCAGTGGATCATGGTCTTTCCAGCCTCTGACAAGTTTCTTTGCTACTTAGCAGCTAGGCCAGATCCACCTATTTATAGCTTTTTTATACCAGCTCCCACCTCCTAGGTTCTAGTTTCTGTATTAGATGGGATAAATTAGGTTATGTTACAAGAACAAAATCTCAATTCCTTAACAAAGGTTTATTTCCCGGCTCACACAACCTGTCCAGTGCAAGTTGGCAAAGGACGCTGCTCATCACTGCCACTCAGGGATCAAGCTGACAGGGCGCTTCTAAGATTACAGCACAAAGAAGGAAATGTGGAGAAGCACATTCTTTCTGTTTCTGCCTGGAATGGCACATTGTCATGTCCATTCATGTTGTATGAGCCAAAAAAGCCACACGGCCATGACTAACGTCTGAAGGGGGAGAGTCTAATTGTCCATTTGCACAGGAAAGGAGAGCTAGAAATACTTAATGAACAGTCCTGTAGTTACTACAGGACTGTATTTACTACAACAGATACTTAATGAACAGGACTGTAGTTACTACAACAATCTCTTTCTATTCATTCTCCTCCCTTCCTAGTCTCCCCGCAAACCACTCCATTTCCTTTTCCTTTTCCTCCTCCACTTTCCCTCAGCTATCTCTCCCAAGGCTTCATTGCCAAAAGTCTTTAGTTGACTTTAATAGAAACTTCAACATTCTTTTCTACACCAGCCCCAAGTTTCCTCTTCTTATACTAGTCACTAATAAGCACAGTCTTGCAATTCACAGGCACTAAAACCAAAAGTCTTAGAGTTGAGTAAAAAGTACCAGAAGTTAATAAGGATAGGCTGGAATTTCACTTAAAGGAAACCTGCAATTTGGTTGTTTGGTGAGATTCCTGGAAGGAAAGGATTATGAGTCCACGGTATGAGCCAAGAGTGAGAGTGCGTCCCATTTGCACAGAATCTATATCCTGGCCCCGCATGAAAGCCGGCGTTGTTCAGGCTGTCCAGCCATACCCAAAGCTATGATTTAGGACACATTTACTGACAGATGCAGGGATGTGCACAGTGAATACCCCCATGAGCTAATGAGAAGCTCACAGAAGTGCTTTTAGTTATCACTTTCAGCCAAAGACAGTTAGGGCTCAAGGTAAACTAATTAGGTTAGGCAGAAATGCTGTCTCCTTCAATAAGACATCACTATTCCAGCGTGTCTGACCCACTGATAAAAATATTTTCTACTTAACTTTGGGAAAAGTGGTTTCAATTAAACTTTTTAAAAAATTTTAACCAAAGAAATGCTATTACTTAAAGTACTACCTTTAGATCCACAGGGACTTGGGAACATGGTAATCAAATTCATTCGAATTCAAGCAAGAGATCAATTTCTTCGGCCTCTGTTGTAGCTTCCCTATCTAAGCCTGTAACGCAGTGTTATAGTACCTTTGTTTTAGGCCTTTGAGAACAAAGACAGCACCAGAGGCTAGTCTTGGTTGCTCTACAGAGCCATGGTAAGGTTCTTGTAAACTGAACTTCTCTAAGATACGATTTCCACAGCTACAAAGTACAGAAGTTGGACCGAATGGTGAGTAGAGTATAACCCAAGTTAATTTTCTGTGACTCAGAGGTCTACTTGAGTACCCGACACCCACAGATTTAACATTTCCATCCCTCTTACTCCCAACTGTGTCATAAATAGATCAAAGTTGAAGCATTTTACAATTTTTTTTCAGTCAAAATTAATTCTTTAACATTTTGTATTTTCTAAGCACTCTTAAACCCAAAACAAATCACCATGATGACAACTCTCCTTCCCGCCCTCTCCATCACCACCCTCCACCACACCACTGAACCACTCGAACTTGCAGATGAATCTGGCCTTACGTAAGCAAGTTCTGGATTTTATACTCATCTTCCTTGACCTCCCAATTGTAGGCCGCCAGTCAGAATGTGCACAAGAAATGTGAAGGGTCGTTTCCTGAGGTGAATGCTGAGAAGGTTTTCAAAGTGATCGTGGGTGTCTTGGACTGCCTTAGCTTCAAAACCACTTTTTCCTGTTTGCATGCTGGATTTTTTTGTGTCACTGACCAGCGTGTCGGAGAACCGAAGTCCTTTCAGCTGTGCTGGGGGCAACTTCTGTTCCTCCCCGCTTTTTCCCAGTTGCCTCTCGATGGGTCAAGCTCTGCTTCAAACAATGTCCCTCACGCTCTAAAATTAACCACTGCCATATTCAAATCTAGGGAGCAAAAATTACAGTTCTTCCTTCTTACAGCACTCTTGAGAATTCACTTCCACAGAAATGGATCTCCCAAATCCTAACTACTGGGCTCTATTACCTTGAATACGACTTTTTAAATAAAATAGTGACTTGAAGAAATCCCTTTAAAATGTTTCCACATTTCTTTAATGAAATCAATTTATTTACTCTAGAAACAATGTCTATGTATCTGATATTTCAGCTTCTATAAACCCTTACTCCCTCTATGTACACGTATATTTTCATTATACATGTTTGAGACAGAAAACTCCACATTCAAGAAGATATCTATTTTTTCTTAGATATTTTGTCTACTATTTGAATATGCAGCCATCAGAAGAGGAAGAGTGAATGGTTATAGCATCAAAATTTGTATATTCAGTGCAGCCATAAGTATGGTGAACTGAATAAAAAAGAAATGAGAAGAAGGGATACTTTTGCTATTCAATAATCCTTTATTTCTAAAAATAATAATAATAATAAAAGTTTCAATATTAAGCCGACTAAAATGTATTTTGAACAGTATTCTTAGTCACTACATATTTTTAAAGACATTCAATTAAAACAAGATATAAAGAAATACATATATCTGGACTACTTTTAGTTTTGTTATGAAGCCTTAGCAGCTAGAAACAAATGCTGATTCTAACCCTGGGTTAGCATAATACCACGCTCTTCATTAGCTTTCCTATCAACACTAGGTTGGACATGCTCTCTATGGAAAGAGAAACACAGAAGCCAAATAGTACGACCTGACAGTCATTAACATGAAATCTCATGATAGCCATTTTTATAAGCACAAGGCAATCAATCATTTCTTTTCATCTCAGTTACTTAGAGCAAGAGCTTGTTCTTTTTCTGATTTAGATTGAGTAGGTCCTTATTCTCTACCATAAACCAAAGAGTAGATACACAACTGCTTTCTCTAAGAGTCTAGAACTAAGAAGAAAGCTTAGTCTGGAACTAAGCAAGCTTTCCAAAATGTAACACATAAAAATACACTGAGTCATGAATTGGAAGTCTCTGAACAGTGACATGATGATCTCAGCACCAAACAGGGACTTCCTGAGCCTTTCCCAGTAACTCTCAGATGTTATTGGAAATCCTTCTTCCCTCCTCCTGAACTTTCCCTCCTCTGAAGGGTGTGAATCAGTGTAATCCCTGATCCCAAACTCACACTCCTCCTGAGACAGGTAAATTTGGGGAGCAAAATAGGTATGCTAGGCTCAGCCCCATTCTCCTTTTATAGAACTGGCTTCATCTGAGGCAAGCACACATTTCCCTCTACTCCCCCAAGGCACAAATTGTGCAGAGTCTATCCCTGCAGAGAGAAGCCTGCCCCACTCTAATGCTAACTTGAGCTGAATGGCTAAGTCTGCCTAATTTTGATGTTCAGTATTAACCTGACCATTTAGCTTGTGTTTTGTGATATTTTGGTCTTCATATTTTCCGTTTTCTTTTCTTTCCCAACTTGTCTAAAACACAGAAAAGGAAGAGAGTTTGTTTTGTTTTTAATGAGGGACCCAAACTTATGTGGCACAACATATAATTAGGACTTTAAAGGAAAAATATGGATGCATTAATAGACTTGGAGACTTTACAGATGCCTGGAAATAAATATGCATTGTTTTATTCTAATGACTAGATGTGTTCACCTGCAAGGAGACTGTCAATGAATTCTGGATTGTGTTATAAACATAACTCAGCATTAGTGTATTGAAAACCCAATAATACTGTACAGATGATCCATACTTTAACCATAGTGCATTATAGACTACCAGTATGCAAAAGAATGACCTTAGAACAGATTGCACTCTCCCATAAATATAATGTTAGAGCTGGAAGTTGTAAGCCTGCCTAGAAGACAGTATCAGATTGATCAGAGACCTGATCCACAAATATCTATTCAAATATTAGTTGTTGTAAAATGCAGGTTAAATAGATCCATTGGAGCTATTTTTTTCCCAAGGGTATTCTATGAAACATGAGTCTTATAAGATGTTTCTTTAAATATATCAACTTTCCTTGCTCAACAAATCTTGGGGAATGTACACTGCTATTATTTCTCCTCTTGAAGCTTGGTAATGTCCACTACCATATTAAAGGCTTTATGAATCCTTGCTTAATTTGTTTTAATCCAGTATTCACCAAAGGTAACTAACTACATGTGGTACATATATACAATGGAATACTACTCAGCCATAAAAAAGAATGAAATAATGCCATTTACGCAACATGGATGGACCTAGAGTTCATCATACTAAGTGAAGTAAGTCAGAAAGAGAAAGACAAATACCATATGATATCACTTATATATGGAGTCTAAAATATGACACAAATGAACGTATCCACAAAACAGAAACAGATTCACAGACGTACAGAACAGACTCACAGACATAGAGAACAGATGTGTGGTTGCTGGGATGGGGGGTGGGGGGCAGGGATGGACTGGGAGTTTGGGATTAGCAGATGCAAACTATTATATACAGAATGGATAACAACAAGGTCCTACTATAATGCACAGGGAAATCTATTCAATACCCTGTGATAAACCATAATGGAAAAGAATATGAAAAAGAATTTTTATATATGTATAACTGCATTAATTTGCTGTACAGTAGAAATTAACACAACATTGTAACTCAACTATACTTCAATAAAATAAATTAAAACAAAGTAAAACAAAAAAAACCCATATCTAACTACAGAATATTATTTTCAAGTGGCACCAATTAATTCCCATGGAACACATTTTAGGAAATGTTATAACAGCAAGTAGTAATAAATAAAACACCTGGACTCCAAAAAGAATGCTGACAGCATATTGCCTCTTTGCACATGAGTTTTTATGAAATGCAGGAAGAGAATCAAACTCACAAACTCCAGTGAGTTTAAGTAGCATAAAATTTTATATGATACATATGCCAAACATTACACGGTAAAGCTCTACAGACACTGAGATTATCTGGGCCTTTTACATGTATAAAACCTACACACTTCACCAGGAAGTGAAGGCTGGACACCTTGGTGTGAACTTGGCTCTGTCTCCCTAGGACCTTCACGGTATTCCTTGAGTCAGAGTAAGCCAAGATTGTTCTCTCATCTTCTTCCCAAGAAAGCCATCATCCTTTCTCGTTGCTAGAACCACAGCTGCCTTCCTGGTTGCTCAAACTGTAATTTCTCAACTTCCCACTATCTAGATAGTGACAGGCAATGGAGAAGTTTTTAGCTGCTCAACCCTCTATTACAGTGGAATTTCTTTAAATTCCACACTTTAAGTTCCATTATCTAACCTCAGAGTCACAGCTGGTGCCAAACTGTGCACCAGCGCACCCTGGGACACCACAGTGATCTCAATTGTTTTAAATTTTTGAGAAAAAAAAATTGTAATATTTGACATCTTTCACACATAGCACAAACTCCTAGGTTGAGACAGTTCTTAGTCTCAGCGTTAGATCACACTATACTCCTTCCCATGATGGTCACATCTCCACAAAGCTAAGTTTTGGGCAATTGCTGTGATATAAAGTAAGTATTTCAGAAAATCAATATGGAATAGGAAGCGAGGGAGGTACAATTTGATTCCAAAATCTGAGAAACTGCAAAGTGCCGAACAGATACACATATCCCATTAATAAGTAATTGTGGTTATTTAAGAATATATATATTTTTGAATTTTCAAATGGCTATTAAGTTGTTGGGTATAAATACCTAAGTTGTTTGAACCTAACTAATTAATAAACAGAACAATTAGGAGGTATTTCTTTGGCCAAGGTGTACTATAAAAAATGTGCTGGACTACTAAGGGCATCATGATCTGAGGAAGTTTGAGAACTTCTGCCTCAGAAGTTTAGAGTAAGAAAATATAACAGAGATTTCAGCTTAGGCAAGGAAACAGCCCTCTACAGAATTTTTATCTCCCCCTTTTGTTACCAAAAAAGAAAAAGAAAATTCTATGACAATGTGAAAAATCTGAAAAGTGAGAATAGCGTATCGAAAGATAACTCTCTGCTGACACACTGAAACTAACCCCCAAAAAAGTACTTTTTAAATTTATTAAAAAATATATCTCTATGTAAGAGAAAGTAATTATATACATTCTCCATTTTATGAGGAAGAAATAAACCAATGACAGATAAATACCCACTTTTGATGCTTTAACAAAGAGAAACCAATGAGAAGATGGTTCAATTCTGCTGCACAGGAGCTGGGAGTCACAACTGCTACAGCTGGCATGTATCTATCCCCTGAGACCCATTTCTATTCCTTGGTTCTCTTCAAGGTCACAGTTATATGTGCCACTCATACAGCTATAACCATGGTCCACAAGGAGTGATTAATATCTCTTCACTCTATGCCACATTTCTCTCTAAAGAAAGTATGCCTGGATTTGTGGAAGATTATATCCTGCAGCCAAGGACTGGGGACCAAGAAGCTAAAAAACTATTGCTGCAATTCTTCTATCTTTTCCCTTCTGTCCAGGCACCTAATACATAGCTTTCTATTCTTCAACTTCTCAGGGTTAAGAAGATCAAATCACCTAAGGAAATCAAAAATAATCTGTAAATTATTGAGCTTAGTCCATAAAAAATCCTGCAAATCTACCGAAAGCACAAATATCTCCAAACTGCTGCCTGATATCACCAGAGGGCAAGGACCTTAATTACTTTCTCCAGCAGTCATCATCTTGTTTTCTAGTCTCCAGCCTATTTTTCCTTCCTTGGAAAACTTATTACTCCAGTCCCTAAAGTCTGATCCAGGAGCTTCTGTCCTTTCATCAGCCCTCCTTCCTGGCAATCTGCAAACCATACCCCTATATTATAATCTTGCTTCAAAGATCTTCTATAAGCATTCTATAAGCCAGATCTTCTATAAGCATTCAATATCATCAAACTGAGTTCAAAGTGATAACTGTTAGAAATTTTTTACATCACCTTATAATCCAGTTGCTTAAATCTTCAGATGATGAAAATGGGTACCATAGTAAATGACTTGCCTAAGTTCACACAGACTTACGGAAATAGGTATAGAATATACCTCTCCTATCTTGCTATAGGACATAGTCTCCGAAATAAGCACAAATATATACCAAATATTAATGCAATGTAAGGATCATTAATCACTGTCACAGCTCAGGAAGTTTTAAGAGGCTTCAGTTCACCTCCACAGTAATGTCCACTCACCCCTCTGACTGATCAGGGCCCCATCACCCTTTCTGGTCTTACAGACATGCCGGAGTGCTGTGAGAAGAGGACAGATGTACACGCCGAGTAGGTCAGTCTCTATACTGGGGAGGTAGCTCTCCCTGTGAAAGGACTGCTCTAGATTTCTGAGTGAAATCTTCTGGAGATGTCCATGGAAAGGAGACCCAGCCTAGTCGTTATGCGCAAACATGAGCAGTGCACCCTCTAGTGACAGCTGTCCAATCTGCAGGGCAAGACTCAAGTCGGAAAATCGACCCTACTTTGAGGGTCCTTTGATACTTCCCTGATGGAATTGTTTCCATCAGAAATCTTTTACAAAAGTGCCTATGGGGGCTTCCCTGGTGGCGCAGTGGTTGAGAGTCCGCCTGCCGATGCAGGGGACACGGGTTCGTGCCCTGATCCGGGAAGATCCCACATGCCACGGAGCGGCTGGGCCCGTGAGCCATGGCCGCTGAGCCTGCGCGTCCGGAGCCTGTGCTCCGCAACGGGAGAGGCCACAACAGTGAGAGGCCCGCGTACCGCAAAAAAAAAAAAAAGTGCCTATGGTCTCATGGGCCCAGAAGCACCAATCAGCCACTTCACTCAGGGCTGAGCTGCTAGAAAGCCAGACCAAAGGCCCTTCTACCAGGACCAGAGGTCTCTCATGCCAACTTAGGGGATCTTTTAGATATAGGAAAGTTCTTCATCATGTTAGCGAAGACATTTTCTCTATTACTTCCTTTTTCTTCTTTCTTCTTGACATACCAGAAGTGTACATGCGAAGTGCCTGGAAAAGAGCCTGACGCACAGTAAGCACTCAACAAGCATGAACTACTATTATTCTCTCTCTTTAGTCTTTCATAATAGGCTTGGAGAGCACATTATTCCACGAGCTTGAGTCAAAGACCTTGAGATATAATTATTGGGCAAAAGTTATTAATAGTCATTAGCTTTTGACTAATAATAATATCTGCTGTTAACTGAACATTTACTATATGTATGCATTGTCCTAATTGCTATATATATGAACTCACCTAATTCCCACATCTACTAGAGGTTGGCATAATTTTTATCCCACTTTTATAGATTAGGAAACTGTGGCATACAAAAATTAAATAATTTGCCCAAGGCCATGCAGCTAATAAGTGCTGGAGCTGGGATTTGAACTTATACAAGTCTGTCTCTAGAGCTCACATTCTTTACTCTTTCACTAAACTAACTTTCCAAGTTCCTCTTTCTTTGAAGGCAGAGAGAACTTATACTTTAGACCTCCTTAAGGAAATAAAGAATGGAAAGAACAATAAAATTGTTAAGCTTCATATTAAAAGGATGTTCCTATTAATGCTGATATATAACTTATATGAGAAGCCCCAAAGTACTATAGCATATAAAATATACATCTCTATCATAATTGCTAGTTATAATAAACACAAATTACTAGTTATAATAAACATTAATCCAGTAGCTGATTAACAGTCATTTTTCTTGCTTCTTAGAATTCATACAGTACTTCAGAATACACACTTTTGTAATGTTTTAAATGCATATTTATTATTGAAAAAATTTATTTCTAGATAAAATAATAAATTTTTATACGTGGTTTTGTTCCAACCTTTTAAATTTTCCTAAAAGAAAAGTTAGATGTGAGATCATTCCCCAATGCATATTTATCACAGAAAGTTTTATGCTTAAATGGTATAATCCAGTATCTAGAATCATTACTTTAAGAAAAATATTGATTTTACCTGTAAATGCTTAGCATTAGAAACATTAATAATGGTTTAAATTTATTCATATAACTCTGTCATGATCTGATTAACCACAGCTTTAAAAAATACCTAATCATATATATATATTTTATTTGATGACACCTAATTCTTCTATTAGACTTAAAAACATGTGTACAGTACAAAAATGTCTGTCAGCTGGGATAGACTACCTCCTATGGACATTTCCTGCTGGAAAGTTGTCAAAATAAGGCCTCTCCAAGGTTTGGAGTCCCAACAAGTATATGTGCATCAAGTAGCAATGCCACCTGGCATTAAGATCATGAATCTTGGTTCTTCTGCTACTGCAGATGCCCAATGGGCATTGCAGATGTAACGTATCCTAAACTGTGGGTGCCCTTTCTCCCAAATCTCTTCAGCATCCACCTGCTCTATCATCACTAGCACTTACAGCCTGTGACAGAAACCTGCCAGAAACATTTCCCCTTCCTACTGAGGGGTGTGTATCCTAGCTTATCACTTATGCGTTGTGTGATCAAACAAGTCACTTAACCTCTCTGTGTCTTAGTGCCTTGTCTGCAATAGAGATAACAATAGTATACCTAATTCATAGAGTTTATATAATGAGTTAATATTTGTAATGTGCTCATAACAGTGCCTGGTATATATCAGTATTATTAAAATGTCTGTTAAATAAAATTTAAAATAGTCCATGACACTAATTATATAGACACATACCCCGACTCAGTGTGTTCCCACTCAGCTTTACTTCCAACTTCTCTTCCACATCCTATCGTTGTAAGTATTGGAACCACATGCAGAGATCACAACTTAACAAGTTAACCATTTCATTTTATGGGTAAAATTTCAGTTTAAATCTTCAGTATTTGGATTTCAAATTAAGTGTATGATCAAGCATTAATGGTGTGATGATGGTTCACCTTAAAATGAGAAATAATTTTACAAAGAAATTTTCATTCCTTTTGAGGCAGTGAAAACATTTTTTATTATATATTAAATTTTTGCTCTGCAAAGCGATAGCAGATTGATGAGCTGTTGGGGCCTGAATTATTCTTCAGGTTGAAAGATGCCTTTTGATTGTATTAATCACCTAGCCCAGAACTAAGCTAGACACAAGGGAGTCTTGCTTGTGACAAGCCCCTACACAGCCCAGCCCAGCCCACGCCAGCATGCACGCTGTGAAAGCAGATTGTTCCCCTGCAGCACGGGGTAAACCAAAGGTTCCCAGTCCAGGTTATCTTCATCCATCCTACAGCATCCATCAAGCTTCCTCATTTACATTGATTTTAAAGGTTTCTATCAAAAATTAGATCGAAGTTTAAAATGTCATTTTAAACCAAGTGAAAGCCCACTTCTCCTGAAACATCCTTGTATAAAGAATGTTCCTCTCAGGAGCACAGCTCCACACCACTGACCCCCCTGAGCTCCTGTTGTTTTCCGTTCCTCCTCCACCTGACTGTCTTATGTGGTTGCTTATAAGAAGAAATTGTCAGCAGCCCTCACACCTTAAGTAAATGACTATTTCAATAAAAGTCTTAAACACTGGCTTTAAAAACTGAAGCATGGATACTTCCTGATAGGTGATTAACTAATTCTACAGAGAGATGATACTCATTTTCATTTATGCAACACAGACTCTGAAGATATAGGGGTGGGTAAGACAGACAGTTTGTGCCTTCACAGAGCTATATTCTGCTACGAGGGACAGACAAAACAAGGTATCAGATAATAAATAAGATGCTCACAAATTATGGTTAAATTAAATGATGAAATCAAATGAAAGTCTAGAGAAAACAGAAGAGAAGTTACTTTAGAGCAGTCCACCACATTAGAATCTCCTGGGGAGCTTTTAAAACTCCCAGGTCTGGGCTTCCCTGGTGGCGCAGTGGTTGAGAGTCCGCCTGCCGATGCAGGGGACATGGGTTCGTGCCCCGGTCCGGGAAGATCCCACATGCCGCAGAGCGGCTGGGCCCGTGAGCCATGGCCGCTGAGCCTGCACGTCCGGGGCCTGTGCTCTGCAACGGGAGAGGCCACAACAGTGAGAGGCCCGCATACCGCAAAACAAAAAAGAAAACTCCCAAGTCACACCCCAGATCAATGAAAGAATGTCCGGGAGGCAGGATCAGGCACCAGTTTTTAAAGCTCCCCCAAGTGATTCTAAAGCACAGCCAGGAGTGAGAAACATTGCTTTACTCTTCCAGAAAAAAGCTACAGAGCTACAAACACCTAAGAGCGATATGGTTCTTTTTGCTTAAATTTAACTTATCATTAACACTAGTTATGTGACCTAAAGCAAGTGATTTAACTTCCCCATACTTCAATTTCCTCATTTGTAAAATGGGTGTGATAATCTCATCTTTCTGTGACTACTGTATTAAATGAGATTATGCATGTCCTATGCTTACCACAGAAACCTACACCTAGAGATCACTCCGTAAATGTCAGCTGTCCGGAGGATCATTGTGGCTACTGCTCTCTCTGCCATTGTTATTATTATTGTTACTTGCTCTATCGCAGAGGATTGGAATTTCCTTAGGGCCTCAAGCTGCCCACCACACAAACTCAGCACCAGCACTTCAGCAGGATTTTCTTGGGCCTTTAACAACCTGCAAAGATTTACCTTCAGACTTCTCCCTGTTGCTTGTACCTCCCTGGCACCATTTTTCTGTTCCACACATTTCCCTCGAGGCTTGAAGAAAAAAGAACTGCCAACTCTGTACAAAAGAGACAGGAAGGTATATGACTTCCCTGGGGCCATGAGGCACTGTGCAGACAGTCCTCTCCCTGCCCGTAACACATTCAAATCTTCTGACCACTGACTTTCCCAACTCAGCCTAGAATCCTCTTCCCTAATTAAAGCCCAATTGCCATTGAATCTATTTCTTTGCTAATAAGCTGAGCAAGTTTCTACTTTTCTTTCCTTACCTCTGGATGCAGACTCAGAAAAAGAAGCTTGTATTTGTTTTCCAAAACAGCAAGTTTGATATACATATAAAATATATATAAAATGATGATATGTAGCATTTACATACAACTTCCAACAGACTCATCTACAAAATGAGGATAATATCAAGAATTATCAGGCCTTTACTGAAAACATATTGCCATCCGTGTTAGAGGTGTAATACCACCACACACAAAAATCTATCTCTATGACAGAACTATGATCCAGGCCCAACTAATGGGATGCTTATTTTGGGTGATATCAGATACAAGAAAACGACGTTCCTATAGAAGATGTAGACACACACACACACATTGGAGCTTGCAGGGGTATAGCTGCACAAAGCTGCTTCCGTGTGACAGAATCAGTCATATGTCTGAAGACTCTCAAGCATGTGTTCATAGTCCTTACCAGCATTACTCAGAATGAATTACAGCCAGCGTCCACCTTTGTGACAGATTATTAATACTCATTTTCATTTTGAATCACTTCTCTTGGTTTCACACATAAGGACTGAGATCCACAGTGATTAGCAGAGTGGAGGAAGCAGATAACCAATACGTCAAACTGATGTCCTGCAAGGAGTAAGCACACAGCCCCTGCCACATCTGTGTGAGCCCAACCTTGGATGCCGAGCAGACAATTATGAAGCACCTGTTACTAAGTCATGAGATGGTAAGGCGTACCATTGCTTTCAAATCTGGTCGTAAAGGATGAAAAGAAAATACCTGCTAGAACTACCCTGGTGGATGTCAACTTAAATCTACAACGTAACTCTGATCACTCACAAATAGTTAGTATAGTCATAGGGACCACTGGGTTAAGAAAATCCAGAGACATGGTAATTTTTTCTTCTCCTTCTTTCTCTTGCTCCTTGTCTCTTTGTAACTCTTTGTGACAGCTCCCCTCCTGAGAATAAGAACAGCTTCAATCCTCTCTGACCCAGCAATCAGACTCCAAAAGTATGACCTCTCATTCAATTGCCTGATGGAGACTGGGTTAGAAACATCAGAAGAGCAGCTGATCAAGACTTTTACTTCAGTTCTTAGATACAACAAGATTGGAAAAAAGCAAAACAAACAAAACTCAAATACAATGAGAACGTAAGACATTTTCCAAATCTCAAAATATTGCCAACTGCAGTTTAGGATTAAAATCTAATTCTTGCTTTAGCCATTTAAGTCATTTATCCCAAATCAAAAACAAAGAATGGCATTTATACTTTATCAATTTTTATTTCTCTTCTTCAAAGGATAACAAAATAAAGATCTATTTTGAAAAATCAACATAATAAATACAACAGAAGCGGCAGGACAGCACCAAGTGGCTGGTGCGTGTATTAGTGGGGGAAAATATAACATCTTTGAGACACATATTTCAGGCCATCCTTTAACCATCGATTTCTGTTGTTTGGAGGATGCACTCCGGCAAAGAACAGTTGCCTCTAGGCACATATTACACAGCGAAATAGAAAGAGACAGTATCTGCCAAAAGAATTTATAATCCTCAGGAAGAAGATAAACATCCCACACTCACACCTTGTTAGTATGCTTAAGCGCACAACCTAATTGTGTAAAAGGGATTCAATATTCTGGGTGCTGATGTTCCAGCGAGTTACGCATCAGTAAGCAGATATAAGGGAGTTCAGTTATTTAAGAAACTTTTTCCTTAACTTTCTATTAAAATCTATTGTTTACACATTATCAGCAGGAAATGCACAACGTGCCAGGGATTTGAGTAAGTATTCTAGCTCATCTTGACCTCAGGCATCAGAGTAAACCCAAGGACAAGCAATAACCCTTGAGAAGTGTGCTGAGAGCTGGCCCACGTTGCTTAAAAACGGAATGTCCTTTCTCACAATGAAATGCCTCAAGGGAACTGTACGTGTATCTCAGGTCCAAACCCTTGGTGCTTCAGCGTCCTCTAAGCATGTTCTTCTCTCCTTCTAGTTTCAGAGAAAAGGTGGTGTAGAATTCTGATATATTCTCTGTGAATCCAGCATGATGCCATTAAAATATCTCAGATAAATAAGCAAATTAGTAATTCTAGTAAATTACCAATGGCACAGAGTTGATGTAGCTTATGGAGACACCAAAGAATACATCTCAGTGCACAACTCCAGAGGTCACTCTTTACATGGAATTTGGGGTGCTGTTCACACAGAGCACAATGTAAGTGCTGCCTGGGGAACTGAAGCATGGAAGCCCCAGGCCCTTACCCAAGCTCCATATGATCTGTTTTATAGAGAGTTTTTAGATAAAATTTCATGAAAGTCTGAAAACACTGGTCTAGGTTACTTTGAAGAACCATATTGTCTTAAAAACCATATGAAGAAACCATATTGTCTTAAAAACTGTGTTTCCTCTATTTGTGGTTTTCTTGCTTGTTCAGGAAAAAGAAAGAAAGAAAGAGGGAAAACATATCGTGCGCATGTATGTGTCATACACTGTTGTAAGGGCCGAGCACTTCAAACACACGTATTTGCAATTAATCATCATAACAACTCTGTGCTTCAGTTGTTAGTGTCTCAATTTGCAGAATCTCAGTGAAATCTGAGATCCAGAGAGGTGAAGGGGCTTCCCTGGGGATAAGCAAGCTAGGAAGTAGAAGAGGCTAAGTAGGAAGGCAGGACTTTAACTCCAAGATTTGTGCTCTTACAACTACATCTTGCTTTCCAAGATGGCAGGACGCACGGTGGCAGGGAGGTCTCTGAGAGCACTGAGCTATGGCAATCGGTCGAAATTAAAATGGTGTCATTTGGGGTTAAATTATAGATCACCTTGTTTCAGACTGTACTGCTGATAAGCAGCAGAAGCCAAAGATTTGACAACTTAAATTCTATCCATTAACTTATTTTTCAATAGAAATTAGGGAAACCATGGTTGTTTTATGTTTCAGTGAGAACTCTCTTATTCACGACAATAAGTGGAAGAATTTCACATGAATCCCAGGGAACCTGCAGACAGCCCTGATAGAGTTGCTTCCCTATAGCCACAATGAGCAGAGGATATTTCTTCCTTCCACCCAGCCCAGCCTTCCCTCCTCTCAAAATCTTCCATTCTACAGCCCTGCTTCACTGTACAGAGGCACATAAAAGCCTAGAAAGCTCAAGGCTCTGTGTCCTATTCCATTTTAAGTGAGGGCTCCATCCAGCATCCTCGAGTTTCGTGTTCAGTGTTTTTCAGGGAGTATGTTTGTGAAATCACTCTGTTTTTCCTACTTTGTGTTTGAGATAATTCTGAATCTGCTCTGTTCAATCTTTCTGCTCCCCCTTCACCCTACAATCATGGCTGCATCCTCAAGTGCCATCAAAAGTAGGACAACGTACAACTACCACTTGATCCACGTTCAAGAGGTACCCTTTGAATAGGAAAATTCTTCAGCTGTACCAAGTTTAAAGGCCTTTATCCTACTCCTTGCTGCCATCTCTCATCCTCCTTTCTCAACCCCTTCACTGGGATCAAGTCCTCTAACTCTGTGACAAGCAGGGAAGAACAAGAAATAAGAAAGTGAAAAGACACTGGGACAAAAGGGGAAGAAGAAAATGGAAGGGTGGTGTTTAAGACTGTGAGAGTGCCCCTTTGTGCAGGGCATCTAAAGTGGAGTGTGTGATGAGGTATCACCTCACACCAGTCAGAATGGCCATCATCAAAAAATCTACAGACAATAAATGCTGGAGAGGGTGTGGAGAAAAGGGAACCCTCTTGCACTGCTGGTGGGAATGTAAAGTGATACAGCCACTATGGAGAACAGTATGGAGGTTCCTTAAAAACTAAAGATAGAATTACCATATGACCCAGCAATCCCACTACTGGGCATATACCCGGAGAAAACCGTAATTCAAAAAGAGACATGTATCACAATGTTCATTGCAGCACTATTTACAATAGCCAGGACATGGAAGCAACCTAAGTGTCCATCTACAGATGAATGGATAAAGAAGATGTAGCACATATATACAATGGAATATTATTCAGCCATAAAAAGAAACGAAATTGAGTTATTTGTAGTGAGGTAGATGGACCTAGAGTCTGTCATACAGAGTGAAGTAAGTCAGAAAGAGAAAAACAAATACTGCATGCTAACACATATACATGGAATCTAAAAAAAAAGTGGTTCTGATGAACCTGGTTCTGATGAACCAGGAATAAAGACGCAGATGTAGAGAATGGACTTGAGGACACAGGAGGGGCAAGGGTAAGCTGGGACAAAGTGAGAGACTGGCGTGGACTTACATATACTACCAAATGTAAAATAGATAGCTAGTGGGAAGCAGCTGCATAGCACAGGGAGATCAGCTTGGTGCTTTGTGACCACCTAGACGGGTGGGATAGGGAGGGTGGGAGGGAGACACAAGAGGCAGGAGATATGGGGATATATGTATAGCTGAGTCACTTTGTTATACAGCAGAAACTAACACAACATTGTAAAGCAATTATACTCCAATAAAGATGTTAAAAATAAATAAATAAAGTGGAGGGTGTGGTGTGTGACAGAGCGGGACAGAGAGGGAGAGGGGGCAGGAAGGAGAGAGAGAAGGTTGGCAGCACGGAGTATTTGGGATGCAGGTGCAATCGATGTGAATAAATGCAGCCAGTATCCACAAACAAATAAGCCAGGAACTACTAAGGGGGAGGGGAATTTGAATTTGTCAAACACCTACTTTGTGAGAGCTCTAGATGCACTTATCAAATCAGTCTAAACAACTCAATGAACATTTGTAAAACTAAGAAGCATTTTCTCTCACACCCAAGAATCCTAATCTCCTGAGAATCTAACGTGTCCACCCTGTGACCCCTTTGCCACTTCTTCCCTCGAGCAGGCAGAGAGCGGGTTGAACAACTCATCCAAATGAGGTCTGAAATTATGAGTGGATTTGAGTATCACTGCCATTCCTTTCTCCTATTTTCATAAATAATCGCGTTGACTGTACAGAGCCATTTTCAGAACAAGTTGGCATTCTTAACTACACAGCTGGCACAGATGGTTACTCACCCTGGGTTACTATGACTTGCGAAACTGATCTATATGTAGATGTAAAAATCTCCATAAATTTAGCAATATTCTTAAATGGTCCCAAACGTGGGCTATGAAAGCACCTCTAGCAGTAAAGGCCATCCTCAGCTAAAAGGTTAATTCTTTTAGCAACTGAAAAGTCTGCCGTCTCAGGCATAGCTCAAAGCTGAGAACTTAACTACATAAGGCACAGTCTCATTGGACATGCAGAGTAAACAACCTTGTCAAGAATGTCGTGTGAAGAACGGCTACTCAGCGGGGTCAAAGGGGGTGAACAAGATAAGGGGTGGAGGCAGTCAAGTGCAAGGCCACTGTGGGATGTAATTTATGGTGCTTTAATAATTTGGGCATGTCCAGTGTTAAGAGAGCGGTTTGCCTGACACAAGGAAGGGACTAGTACAAGCACCCAGTGAGAAGACCTGAGTGGAGGGATGCTAAAACTCCATCCCAGCAAACTAAGGGGATGATGGCAAAAGGGCTCTGCAGGGTCAGCCAGCCTGCTGACCAAAGCTGTCACAAAGGTCAGGCTTGAGGCAACTAAGAAAGAGCTTAATTATCTAGCCGTTGTCATTTGAGTCGGGGCCAAACAGCAGGAGGAATGTGCTGGACCACCAATTAGGTTAGTTAGGAGGTTGTTCAGTCCAAGATCAGAAATAGAGGTGAGTCAGAGCCTGCCGAGGGCAAACATCAAAGGTCCTCTTGGGCATCAGGGGGTTCCCCTTCCTACTGTGGACCAGGCCTCTCCCATGACCTAACACATCAGTAGGCCTTAATTTCTGGCACCACTGAAATTCTGACCTTCTCGCTCAGAGAGAATGTCATAACCTATCATGCCCACTGAACTTTAGTCAGTACCATTTTTAAATATTTTACTGCCTATTGAGTTTTACCACCAAATCCTATTCTTATTACAATGCTCTTTTTAATAAAACTACAGTATACCAAAAGCATGTTTTTCTAACAGCTGCCATTATCTGAGTTCACCCCATGAACTTCAGGGGCAGGATCTCTCAACAAGATATTTCAGGCAGGAAATATTCATCCAGGTCCCCACTTCAGTTATGTGCCGAGAGAAATCCATACTCTGAAAATATCCCGAGTCCTCGACAATAACTGAATAACTAAGTAATGTACTAGTACTATGTTGTGCCCTAAATTACACTAAATTACAGTGGAGAATTTGGTATATGACAGAGTTTAAGAGAATTTTGGCTACTCAGCTATTCAGAGGGTCTTACTTTTAGTGTACTATTAAGTGCAGACACATGTCCGTTGGCTAAACACTCTAAACCTGAAACAGATAAACTCTCCCTGAAATACACAAACTCTACCTGAAATACATAAACTCCATACCCAAAATATATAAACAATCCTAGTCAAAAACAATCCTAAAACCTTATAACCTCACTTTTGCTTTTTGGTTGAAAGGTATATTCATACTCACCTATAAGATTTCCTAAGATGTTTTGATCTCCTACTTCTGGCCATAAATAAGTGGGCAGTAGAAAATTAGTCATCTATTTGATATTATATATCTTTTTAGTAACTTTGACAATTTATACTGTAAACATTTGGATTTAATTAGTAAAGATTGATTTGTACAATAATAATTAATCATTTTAAAATGTGATGTAATTTAGTAAGATTATGCTTAATCTTAATAAATAATATTAATAATTTAGAATTAATAATTGATAAATAATTATAAACAATGCTTTCATTTTTTATACTTTAGAGTTAGCCAATGTAATACATCTTACTGTTATGGTAATATAATATGTTCTGTTTTAAAATATACTGTATTTTAAAATATATATGTATTTCTTTTGTTCCTATGAGTATTTTTTCTTCCAGTTTAAAACACGGTTTGAGTTCCGTGTTGGTTTGAGGGGAAAGAAAACTCCATGTTGCTTCAGTGAATAGGATGTAGCGAAGAATAAACTCCCATCATTTTACTCCTTCATTAAAATTCATCATTTTGGTATTTGTTGGGGTTGAGGGTGGAGGAAGGAGTGGCTCTATCCTCTGCATTACAGCAGTTTCCCTTCCAAATGGAGGTTTCATACGCAGCCTGACCCAGGACAATACATGCCACTCGGTGGATTAAAAATTTATAAGATATTTTTCCATCTCTGCTTGGAATACAAATGAACATATTCTTGTTTCATTTAAAGTGATTTCTCACTCGGGGCTGAAGAGATGTGTTAACACCTTAAATTCTATGGGTTTTGCTTTTCTGACTATATTACCCAGGAAATAAGCTAAACAACTAGACTACTTGGCAAGATAGTCATATTCCACATACCAAGCACAATAATCTCCCTTTACGTAAAGTCCCAGTAGGTGGGAATGACACAGCTTCACCATCACACAAACACACACACATACACCTGCACCATATCAACGTAACATTTTTCAGTAAAGACTTCATTCCACATTAAGTGTGTGTGTGTGTGTGTGTGTGTGTGTACTTAACACACACTATGTATGACATAACGGCAATTTCATGTTTCCAAATGGCGATTCATGTTTTCTGCCATCCATGTGGCAGCACCCTGATGGAATTCTGGTGGTGGGTTGGGGGTTCGGTGCATGCCCACAGGAGCACAACAGAAGTCTGGAGCCTGTCTCTTGCCCCATAAATTACCAAGAGAGGAAACATTTTGTGGTGGGTAGTCAGTTAACTTTGTTTAAATACATCAATAGAGAAAATTCTTTTACCCCCTTAAGACAAGGGTTGAAGTTAACGTACAAATACGGGGTTATCTTTTGGAAGATTTATATTAATTGGATTTGATCTCTGATAGTGTTGATTAACAACACTCCTACTAATGAGGGCATGTCCTTTCCCCAGGCTCTTCTCTTTCTTACCTTGCCTTGTATTGCTGCAGCTACTGTAAGAGAATGCAATGAGAAATAACTCTGCATATAAATAGATTCAGAAATGACTAAAATCACTGTAACACCTGAGTGATTTTGTGCTCAAAGATTTTTGTTAAAAATAAACTACTATTTTTTAATGAAAAAAAAGTATTATTCATTCTACCAGAAAAAAAAAAAAGAGCTTTTTAAATGCATTAGTAAAAGGATATGGGCAGAAAGCAAAAAAGGAAAAATGTTTAAGACCAAATAAAAATTGAATTCCTATAATCATGTAGCAAGAATGAAACTTAAGCCCCAGGCCCTCAGAGATTAAAGAAAAAGGCTGAGAGTTTCAAGGAGAAGTTCCAATTGCAAAGCTATTCAGCTAGCCTTTCTAACCATCTGAGGTGATGAGTGCAACCTCAAATACCCAGCAAAAAGCAACTATCAGAAGTCAACAATTTTTCTTACAACTAATCTTACACACACATGCTCACACATGCATACACTGTCCCAAGTATATTTAAGCTGTGATGCATGAATCATGTACCAGGTTCACTAATGTTTTCATCAAGTCCTTGCAAACAAAAACAGACACACAAAAAAAACACTCTACCTCTGTGATCTCCAATATTATAGGTAAGTTCTAATAAAATTCCATCTGAAATAAACAACAGGACTTTATACCTAAACATTCTACTTTTTTCAAAGATTTGATTTCTACAGCTAGAATTTTGGAGAGAATTAAAGAAGCTCATTTGAACTTAATATGATATGGCATTTTAATTTGAGAAGGAGAATAACTCAAGAGAATCAGCTGAAAAACTATTAGAATTAATTTTTTAAAAGCTCAGTAAAAATGGTTGCAAGGTATATTTTTAAAGGTCACTTTTTGTAAACCAACATAAACCACTTAGAAAATGTATTGGAATAATAATGACATTTACAATAAAATAAAAACATGATACCTAACAATAATCCAAATAAAATATATATACAGTTTATGTGAAGAAAAAACAAGGTTTGCTAAGAAATGTAAAAAAAGAGATAAAAAAGTGAAACGAAATATCATTTCCTTGGGGGGAAAAAAGGATTTAGTCTTATAAAGATGACACTTCCTTCAAAATCAATTTATAAATTTTATGTGACTTAAATCAAAGTCCCAGAGGGATTTAATTTTCTTGGAACTTAGCAAATAAAAAAAAAATGTTTAAATTATCTACAAGAAGAAACAGGCAAAAATAAATAAGAAAAAATGGTAAAGAATAGAAATGAAAGAAATTAGTTCAACCAGACCTGAAAACATATCATAAAACTACAATCATTAAATCTGCAGACAGCACTGAGAAAAAAACTCAACAGTATAGAAAGAAACCCTAACATATAGAGCAGGTGTCCAACAGAAACGTAATATGAGTCACATATACAATTTACAAATTTTCTAATACCCACACTTTAAAAGGTAAAAAGTGAAATTAATTTTAATAATACTTATATATTATTTACATATCATCAATACTATATATCATTATATATCATATCTTTTATTATACCCAAATATTATCATTTCCACATGTCACAAATATCAAAACATTATTGAGATGTTTTCATTCTTTTGTTGTTGTTCTTCTCAGTGTTTAAAATCTAGTATGTATTTGACACAGCACATCTCAGTTTGGCCCAGCAATATACTGAGGTGCTCAATTGTCACACACAGCCACAGGCTACTGTGCAGGTACAGAGCAAAATAATATGTGATCAAAGGAGTACCATGAATTCAATAAATAGTGTTAAAATAGTCTCTCCTTTTGTTCAAAAAAATTAGTTTATATACATATCTCAAGCAATGAGCAGTAAATGATCTAAGGAGAGAAAGAGTTAAATGCGTTTTTTTTTTTGATGAAGTTTTCTTTAATAGCATTTTTTTTTTTTTTTTTGTGCTGGACGCGGGCTTCTCACTGTTGTGGCCTCTCCCGCTGCAGAGCACAGGCTCTGGACGTGCAGGCCCAGCGGCATGGCTCACGGGCCCAGCCGCTCCGCGGCATGAGGGATCTTCCCAGACCGGGGCACGAACCCGTGTCCCCTGCATCGGCAGGCGGACTCTCAACCACTGCGCCACCAGGGAAGCCCTAATAGCATATTATTTGAGACTCATGATAGTAACAAAAAATTGGCAAATGGAGGAAATCTAGACAATTTTTTATTGTACTCAGACCATATTTAATAAATATCAACGTTGATGATACAGGCAAAGGCTGTGGGAGCTCAGAGGAATAGGGGGTGGCAAGGACTGCAGTGTGTTGGGGGGTAAAGCATGACACCCTCTCCCAGTACCTCTCCCCTCACTAAGGACTCACACTGTCCCCTTTGGAACCTCTCAGAGGAGGTACTTTGTATTTTACTTGGACAAATATAAAATAAGTAAAATTCGAGTTAAATGCTTTAACAAGACAAAATTTACAAACTTTGGCACAACCTAAGTGGCCACCAAATGTCTACGGAGAGGAAAATTCTCCAACCTTAAAAGCAACATACGAAGTCTCAAAACATAGTCAACAGTTTGATTAGGTAAAACTGCAAAACTTTTTCATATCTGAAATCAAAAGACAACTGGTAAAAACAAATATTTGCTGCAAACAGGTTTTAAGAATTCTGAGGAGCTCATGCTAATCAAGGTGCAAACCAGTAAGAACCCCAACAGGTAAATGGACAAAGGACAGGAACAGGCAATTTAGAAAAGAAAATAATCAACTAGTGAACAAACAAATGGGAGGAGGGGACCACCTCACTAGTAATCCCAGAAATACAAATTTAAACAAGAAGATGGTTTAAAGCTCCTTCCTTCCTCAAATATCTAACATTCATCTCTGCTACGTTTCCTCATCTTTGATACAACCTTTAAGGGTGTAGCTATGATTAGCAAATGCTATGACACTGTATCTTCTGCCATTGAAAGAATTCTGTATATAAATAGATTCAAAAGTGACTAAAATCATGGTACTCTCTAAATTATTTAGTGCTCAAAGAATTTTGAGAGAGAGGAAGAGAGAGGCAAAAAGAATATCATGGCATATCTGAGTGAACAAGACCTTAGCCATCTGAAAAACAATGAATGAATGAAAACGAATTTTTGTTTTCCAAACTGTCACAATTACAGATATCATAAGTGACCTCAAATGTTTGGCTGCTGCAATGACATATAATATAAAATAATAAGAAAAACAAACCCATGTTTGTAGCAGTGAAAGAAAAGCACTGGTTAATACACTAAGACTCAACCTTCCCAAATCATGATGAATGTAACAAATGTAAAAATAGTACTCACCATGTGCCAAGCACTGTTCTAATCTAATCCTCACAATAACCCTATAATGTAGATATTATTAATATTCCCATTTTACAAACTGGGCATCTTAGGTACAGAGAGTTAAGTAACATTTTTCGGAACACGTTGCTAGTAAGAGTATGGATTAATTACTATCCTGCCCATAGGAGACTTAACCACATTCTAAAAAGCAGGCTAAGTTTTAGCAAATTAAATATTTAATGAAGGCTTATTATGTTAGCATGCTGGTTTTAAAGAAGTCCAATTTATGACACAACTGAGCTTAATTTTCTATACTCAATTAACACATGATACTGTGGAATTCCTTACATATGCCAGGTACAAAGTGTATTAAAATGATTTTATAATATTTAAAACAGCTTTTGTGGAGTTTTATAGCTGTCTTATCTTTCCTTTGAGGGTTTTGGTGGCTTGTATCAACGGCCAAGTCTTTGACCAGAAACAAAAGCTCCCGGCATTAGTATCACTGGAACAATCAATGTATTTTCATTTCCCCCTTAGCTCCAGGAAAGGAGAAAATGAAAGATCACCTCATTAAGGAAGTGCCTATGCCATGGAGACTATCCCACAAAACAAAAGGGGAGATGAAAAGCCTGTTCTGTCCCACTCGTCTGGATTTGGCCTTTCTGACAGCATACTCCAGTGCCTCAAGTCACGGAGAAGAAATTATGATAATTAGGTTGAACAGAAAACTCAAAACAGAGCGGAGCTGTGGCCACATCCTGGTTTGTGACTAAGAGAGCATGCATACTTACACATCCACCCCAACCTGCTGCTTCAGACTGGGAGTAATGGCACAATGTATTTGAGGAAGGGAAATCACCTGAGCTAGGGCTCCCCAGCCATCCTGGGCTCCCGTGGGAGATGGAAGGGCCTGGATCGTATCCCAGTCCATGGGGTTGCATAGTGGAAGTCAAAGATGGTCTACCTCAGGACCTTATCTGAGGGTTTGTCGTGATGGGGTGAAATGACCCCGGGCTCTGGGCTATACAGCAGGTCACGCAGCCTGGGGCTGAAAGGAGGCACACGAGACCTCAGGTGTGGGGCAAGAGCCAGCAAGGACAAGGCTGGGGCTTGATCAGGCTGACAGAATCCATCATGAATTCACCAGTCACAGACATGAGAACTAAATGCCAACACCAGGCCAACAATGATGACCTCAGAAATCAAAGGCCCCCGGGAAAGGATAAAGCCCCACAGTGGGTCTCAGGCCACCCTCTTGCTGCGACTTCAAGAATATCCAATTCCCACCCCCAACACCATACACCCAGGCTCCATCTTGGAGAAAAGTCTGGAAGGAGAAGACAATCTGTAAGATGTCAGCATTGTCACTATTGTTTTAAGTTCTTGAAGAGGATTAAAATTTTTGTGTTGGATTATATTTGATTTGTTTAGTATTCAGCAGGAGCCCAAGGAGATGAAGAAATTTACAGAAAAAAAATAAATAAGCAACATTTTTGTGTGTGTATCTGAATGTAGTGTGTACCTGTTATTACTTCACTTCAGTAAAATCTCCTATGGCAAAAGGGGATTTGCTTTACAGAGACTTGCTTTATGAAGGAATTTCCTCAAAAGATTGTAATATTGTTGCAGAGAGAGAAAGACAGACAGAAACAGGAAGAGATTGACTCTGCATTGGAATTAAACTTTCTTTATAGAAAAACCTGCCATAAGTAAAAGAATTACCTATCCCTTATTATGTGCCAAGCCCTGTTCTAAATACTTTCAGGTATTTAGTCCATTTAATCCTCATAATCATACCATGACGGAGACGTGTTTTTTATCATTTCAATTTTACAGATTCAAAAAACGAGGGCTGGAAAGGTTAAATAACTCACTGTGGTTGTACTGCTGGTAAATGATAAAGCTCTATAGTTTATACTTTTATTGTCTACCTTATGCTACGTTTTGGGCAAATGAGTCACTTCCAGGTTTTTCCACTAGTCCTCTGTTAGCTAAACGATGCTCACCAAAGATGAGAAGCCTTTACCTTGCACTGGATGCCACCCTCCTGACTGACCTGTCCTCTGAGCTCCAGGACCTGCCTGCTGGGTGTCTCTACTTGAATGTGCCACCATCACCTCAAGCTCAGAATGCCCCAAGGGGAACACAGCCTCTTCCTCCCAGAATCACTCCTCTTTTTGTATTTTCCATTTCTAATTGGCACCAGAATCTTCTCGTCACATCTGGAGTCAATCCTAGAAGCATCTTTTCTTTCTCATCCTCCAAATTTAATCTGTCATCAGGTCCTGAAGATGAGACCTCCCTATGATCCCTCAAATTCTGCCTCATCTCTCCTCTCAGTTCATCTTAGTGGTTAAGAACATAGGCTCTAGAGCAATAGCTACTAAAAATATGACCTTGAACAATGTCTTAGCGCAGGCTGCTACAACAAAAATACCATAGATAGTAAGGCTTAAACAACAAAAATTTATTTCTGACAGTTCAGGAAGCTGAAAGTCTGAGATCAGGGGGCCAGCAGGGTTAGGATCTTGGTGAGAGCCCATTTCCTGCTTTACATCCGGTTGCCTTCTTGCTGTATCCACACATGGTGAAGCTCTGCTTTCCTCTTCCTCTTATAGGGGCAGTAATCCCATGATGGGGGATCTATCCTATAACCTTTCTACACTTAATTATCTCCCAAAGACCCCAACTCCAAATACCATCAGATTAGCAATTAGGGCTTTAACATATGAATTTTGAGGGAACACATATTCAGTCCATAGTAAGTGGTTTATTTAACCTTTCTTTGCCTGAGCTTCTTCATCTATTAAATAGGGATAAATAACAGTACCTATTGCTCAAGATTGATATAAGGATTAAATCATATCTGTAAAACACTTGGGACACTGCCTCTTACATAATAAATATAAATTTTCATCATTCCTACTCACACTCTTTTTCATTATCCCATAGTGCTATGACTGAGGTTCAGCTCTCTTCACCTTTCACCTGGAAACATCACAATATACTCATAGCTACTTCCAAAGTCCTCCTTCCAACCCTACACCTCTCCAATCCAACATGCATATTGCTATAACTAAAACAGAAGTTGGATGTTGTCAGTAGATAATTCCCCAACACCAGCAAGATAAAGGAGAAACCCTTTAATACGACAGGCAAGGCCCAGACACTCTGAGCCTCCACACCTTTCATACTATGCTGTAGCCCTACTGAATTACTCACAGCTCATTGAAAACACTAGCTTATTATGTGATTCCTTAATTTTGTTCACACTCCAGCTTCTGCCTGACATATTTTCTCCTCCCAACCCCATCCTTACCTCAACACACCTAGAAAGTTCCTAATCACTTCTAAAACCTGAGTTCATATGTCATTTTCCTATAGAGAATGTCCTGCTTCCTCCCTCCCCCACATCTTCTACCTAATTTGGAAATAGAATTAACCACTTTTGTACCACAACATACTCCATACACAGTACTTACCTTAGACTTTGCAAACTAGGGCTCCTATGCTAAGCCCAGTACTCTATAAGGTCCTACTCTGTCTTTCATCCATCTGACTGTGACCTTCTCCATGGGGCAAGGTATCAGGGGAAAAGTACAAGGACTTGAACACCCAAAGTCTATGTCTCCCCACCTTCTAAACCCAATAGCTGGGATCCTATTATTTCCTGCCCAATGTCTCTGAGCCCTCTTCCAGGGCTTAGAAAGGCCTATTCCCTGGCCTAACTCCCAAGTGTAGACCATGACACCAGTATACTCACCCATTGGCTATAGGTATCACCAAGGGGCAGATATCTGGAGTAAGGGCTCCAAGAATTTGGAGGCAGGTAAGTTATGAATGGAACTTGGACATGGAGTTTGAAGTGTTCACACAGGCATGCAAGGTTCTTCCTGGTATAGGATAAAGCCAGAAATGGGAAGAGAATGGGATTGGGAGAACCATCTGTACTCTTGTCTAAAAATGTTAAAAGCAGGCCTATGTAATTTCTGTCTACAAAGCTTTAGTGTTAACCATTTAACCTTATGAATATTTCTACAGTGTGCAAGAGCTAATATAGTCTTATCTCATTTACTCTTCACTGAAATAAAAAGAGCACAGCGGATTCTCATTATTCATAGTAGTTATGTTCCATAAAGTTGCTTGGAACTCTGAGTTAGCGAATACTAAACCATTGCTCCTAGGGGAAAAACAGGGTTAGGTTCCTGTAAGCCTCTGGTCACAATATTTCATCAGTGAATACATAACCTTGTTTTATGTGAGTTTCTGTTTGAAGACCCCTTTTAAAATATATATTGGCGGTTCAGTAACATTGAACTCACAGCCAACAGCACAAAAACTCATGCCTGAATGAAGCTTATCTAACACACGTATCTTGTCTGTTTAGTACATTATAGCCTTTTTGTATTTAGAGGCACTAGACAGCCCTTACGTTTCACAAAAATGTAAAAAACATGGCACTAAATAGACCACAAAAAAGACACATTTACAGTATGAGAGCTGAAACAATGAGGCAGGGTGTCATCTTGCTCTACTTCAGCAGGGTGTCATCTTGCTCTACTTCAGCAGGGAGCATGTAGGTTGGGCAATTCACATTTTTGTCACTCTGTGTATGTTTGCAAATGACTTGCAAAACTGCTGCGAGTATAAATTTGGGGGTTACAATAAATTTAACTAGTAGGCAAAGTCACAAATACAGAATCTGCAAATAATGAGGACTGAACGCAACTGGGAGTCCTGGATCTCCTTCCTGGGGATTCACCCCACCATGACCCAAGATCCTAGGGATGTATGGAGTCCAGAAAGGGAAGCCAGTCCTGCTTCCATACCCAAAAGGAACAGAGCCTTGGCTCATTGGCTCATACAGTCTACATGTATTTAGTAAGCGCCTGTTATGAGCCAGACTGTGCTAAGTACCAGTGACTGAGAGTCAGAATTTGTTCTGATGAAAGACTTAGATGAATGGAGGAGACATACTTTAACAATAACATTAGTAAATATGTAATAACAAACTGAGAGAAATGCTCCAGAGAAAAGAAACATGGTTCTATAGGAGCTTTTACAAAGTACCCTGTGACTGGGGATGTCACAGACACAGCGGGTGGCCTGCACAACATCCTCTTCTCTCTCTTCCTAGTTGGTAGAGTTGTCATTCTGTGTGTGCCCTTCCATGGGAATCAGGACGGGGATCCTAGCCTGAGCTCAAGTGCAAGTCCTTAATGGTGTAAGTCAACAAGTATGATTCTCCTTCTAGCAATTACTGCAAATATGCAATATGCACACATTCATGTAGGGCAAGAGACATGAAGATAAGACTACTGGGGTCAGAAGGACCTTCAAGATGGTGGAGAGTAAGACATGGAGATCACCTTCCTCCCCACAAATACATAAAAAACACATCTATATGTGGAACAACTCCTACAGAACATCTACTGAATGCTGGCAGAAGACCTCAGACTTCCCCAAAGTTTTATTTTTCTTTCTTTTTTTCCTCCCTTGCCTCTGAGCCGTGTAGCTGACAGGGTCTTGGTACTCCGGCCGGGTGTCAGGAGCACCTCTGAGGTGGGAGAGCCAAGATCAGCACATTGGACCAGCAGAGACATCCTGGCCCCATGTAATATCAATCGGCAAGAGTTCTCTCAGAGATCTCCATCTCAACGTTAAGACCCAGATCCACTCAATGACTAGCAAGTTCCAGTGCTGGACACCCCATGCCAAACAACTAGCAAGACAGGAACACAACCCTACCCATTAGCAGAGAGGCTGCCTAAGATCATAATAAGTTCACAGACACCCCAAAACACACCACCAGATGTGGACCTGCCCACCAGAAAGACAAGATCCAGCCTCATCCACCAGAACACAGGCACCAGTCCCCTCCACCAGGAAGCCTACACAACTCACTGAACCAAACTTACCCACTGGGGTCAGACACCAAAAACAATGGGAACTACAAACCTAGAGCTTGCAGAAAGGAGACCCCAGACACAGTAATTTAAGTAAAATGAGAAGACAGAGAAATACTCAGCACTTGAAAGAGTGAAGTAAAAACCCATCAAACAAATGAAGAGAAAATAGGCAATCTACCTGAAAAAGAATTCAGAGTAATAATAGTTAAGATGATCCAAAAATCTTAGAAATAAAATGGAGAAAACAGAAGAAAGTTTTAATGAGGACCTAGAAGAACTAAAGAGCAAACAAACAATGATGAACAACACAATAAATGAAATTAGAAATTCTCTAGAAGGAATCAGTAGCAGAATAACTGAGGTAGAAGAACAGATAAGTGACCTGGAAGTAAAATAGTGGAAATAACTACCACAGCGCAGAATAAAGAAAAAAGAATGAAAAGAATTGAGGAGAGTCTCAGAGACCTCTAGGACAACATTAAACACACCAACATCTGAACTATAGAGGTCCCAGAAGAAGAAGAGAAAAAGAAAGAGACTGAGAAAATATTTGAAGAGATTATAGTTGAAAACTTCCTTAATATGGGAAAGAGTCAATCAAGTATATGAAGCACAGAGAGTCCCATACAGGATAAATCCAAGGAGAAACACACCAAGACACATATTAATCAAACTATCAAAAATTAAATACAAAGAAAAAATATTTAAAAATATTAAAAGCACCAGGAAAAAGCAACAAATAACATACAAGGGAATCCCCATAAGATTAACAGCTGATATTTCAGCAGAAACTCTGCAAGCCAGAAGGGAGCCGCAAAACATATTTGAAGTGATGAAAAGGAAAAACTTACAACCAAGATTACTCTATCCAGAAAGGATCTCATTCAGATTCCACAGAGAAATTAAAACCTTTACAGACAAGCAAAAGCTAAGAGAATTCAGCACCACCAAACCAGCTGTACAACAAATGCTAAAGGAACTTCTCTAGGCAGGAAACACAAGAGAAGGAAAAGATCTACAATAACAAACACAAAAAAATTAAGAAAATGGTAATAGGAACATACATATAGATAGTTACCTTAAATGTAAACAGATTAAATGCTCCAACCAGAAGACACAGAAAGGCTGAACGGATACAACAAAAAGTCCCGTATATAAGCTGTCTATAAGAGACCCACTTCAGACCTAGGGACACATACAGAATGAAAATGAGGGGATGGAAAAACATATTCCATGCAAATGGAAATCAAAAGAAAGCTGGAGTAGCAATTCTCACATCACACAAAATACTTTAAAATAAAGACTATTAGAAGAGACAAAGAAGGACACTACATAATGATCAAGGGATCTATCCAAGAAGAAGATATAACAATTGTAAATCTTTATGCACCCAACATAGGAGCACCTCAATACATAAGGCGAATGATAACAGTCATGAAAGGGGAAATTGACAGTAACACAATCATAGTAGGGGACTTTAACACCCCACTTGCACCAATGGACAGATCAACCAAAATGAAAATAAATAAGGAAACACAAGCTTTAAATGATACAATAAACAAGATGGACTTAATTGATATTTATAGGACATGCCATCCAAAAAGAACAGAATACACTTTCTTTTCAAGTGCTCATGGAACATTCTCCAGGATAGATCATATCTTGGTTCACAAATCAAGCACTGGTAAATTTAAGAAAATGGAAATCGTATCAAGTATCTCTTCTGACCACAGTGCTAAATGACTAGATAACAATTACAGGAAAAAATCTGTAAAAAACACAAACACATGGAGGCTAAACAATACACTACTTAATAACCAAAATATCACTGAAGAAATCAAAGAGGAAATAAAAAATACCTTAGAAGCAAATAACACAGAAAACATGACAACCCAAAACCTATGGGATGCAGCAAAAGCAGTTCTAAGAGGGAAGTTTATAGCAATACAATCTTACCTCAAGAAACAAGAAAAATCTCAGATAAACAACGTAACCTTACACCTGAAGCAATTAGAGAAAGAAGAACAAAAAAACCCAAAGTTAGCAGAAGGAAAGAAATAATAAAGATCCGATCAGAAATAAATGAAAAAGAAATGAAGGAAACGATAGCAAAGATCAATAAAACTAAAAGCTGGTTCTTTGAGAAGATAAACAAAATTGATAAACCATTAGCCAGACTCATCAAGAAAAAAGGGAGAAGACTCAAATCAACAGAATTAGAAATGCAACGGGAGAAGTAACAACTGACACTGTACAAATACAAAGGATCATGAGAGATTACTACAAGCAACTATATGCCAATAAAATGGACAACCTGGAAGAAATGGACACATTCTTAGAAATGCACAAACTTCTAAGACTGAATCAGGAAGAAATAGAAAATATAAACAGTTCAATCACAAGCACTGAAATTGAAACTGTGATTTAAAATCTTCCAACAAACAAAAGCCCAGGACCAGATGGCTTCACAGGTGAATTCTATCAAACATTTAGAGAAGAGCTAACACCTATCCTTCTCAAACTCTTCCAAAATATAACAGGAGGAACACTCCCAAACTCATTCTACGAGGCACCATCACCCTGATACCAAAACCAAACAAAGAAAACTGGACAGCTACATGTAAAAGAATGAAATTAGAAAACTCCCTAACACCATAAACAAAAATAAACTCAAAATGGATTAAAGACCTCAATGTAAGGCCAGACACTATAAAACTCTTATAGGAAAACATAGGCAGAACACTCTATGACATAAATCACAGCAAGATCCTTTTTGACACACCTCCTAGAGAAATGGAAATAAAAACAAAAATAAACAAATGGGACCTAATGAAACTTAAAATCTTTTGCACAGCAAAGGAAAATATAAACAAGATGAAAATACAACCCTCAGAATGGGAGAAAATATTTGCAAATGAAGCAACTGACAAAGGATTAATCTCCAAAATTTACAAGCAGCTCATGCAGCTCAATATCAAAAAACCAAACAACCCAATCCAAACATAGGCAGAAGACCTAAATAGACATTTCTCCAAAGAAGATACACAGAATGCCAACAAACACATGAAAGGATACTCAGCATAACTAATCATTAGAGAACTGCAAATGAAAACTACAGTGATGTATCTCACACCAGTCAGAATGGCCATTATCAAAAAATCTACAAACAAAAAATGCTGGGCAGGGTGTGGAGGAAAGGAAACCCTCTTACACTGTTTTTGGGAATGTAAATTGATACAGCCACTATGGAGAACAGTATGGAGGTTCCTTAAAAAACTAAAAATAGAACTACCATACGACCCAGCAATCTCCTACTGGGCCTATACTCTGAGAAAACCGTAATTCAAAAAGAGTCATGTACCACAATGTTCATTGCAGCTGTATCTATAATAGCCAGGACATGGAAGCACCCTAAGTGTCCACTGACAGATGAATGGATAAAGAAGATGTGGCACATATATACAATGGAATATTACTCAGCCATAAAAAAGAAATGAAATTGAGTTATTTGTAGTGAGGTGGATGGACCTAGAGTCTGTCATACAGAGTGAAGTAAGTCAGAAAGAGAAAAACAAATACCATATGTGAACACATATATATGGAATGTAAAAAAAAAATGTTTCTGATGAACCTAGGGTCAGGACAGAAATAAAGACGCAGATGTAGAGAATGGACTTAAGGACATGGGGAGGGGGAAGGGTAAGCCGAGACAAAGTGAGAGAGTGGTAGTGACATATATACACTACCAAATGTAAAACAGATAGCTAGTGGGAAGCAGCCACATAGCACCGGGAGATCAGCTTGGTGCTTTGTGACCACCTAGAGGGGTGTGATAGGGAGGGTGGGAGGGAGACGCAAGAGGGAGGGGATATGGGGTTATATGTATACATATAGCTGATTCACTTTATTATATGGCAGCAACTAACACAACGTAAAGCAATTATACTCCAACAAAGATGGTTAAAAAAAAATAAAATAAAGTTAGAGATTTAACCAAGAAAAAAAAAAAGACTACTGGGGTCAAATCTGTGAAATACTTTCTTGCCTTTATACAGAGATAGGTTCCAAGAACCAGGCCCTCTTCTTTCACTGTATATGTCCTATGGCAGACAAGGTGGAAGCATTTGGAAAGCTAAAATGACACAGTGAAGATGGTAGAAAATAGATGATGCCATCATTGAGGAGAATTAAGCAATCTTCGAGTCTCCCCTCCTCCTGCCACCAGGATACCCTCACATACTCCTTATATAAGATAATAATTTGGCCTCATTATTTAAGCCAAAGGCAGTTTCTCCACCTAATTCCAAATGACCATTCACATCTAAGTCTATTATGAGAATATATAGTCCTAGAGATGTGGAACATAATCCCCTATTTAAACTACACAAGAATGGGGGGAAGAGTGGGGATTAGAGAAGACTTTGGACAAGTGATGGTTAAATTAACATCTAGTGATGAGAAGGTATCATGATGAAGGAATGTAGTATGCCACATCCAGTCTAACTGAAACTTGAATAAACCCAGAAACACAACTAGTACAACCAGGAATTCCTTTTACGATTATAATGTAGGCCCTTGAATTCTGATGTTTGCTGCCCTCCCTTGCATCCAACCTAAAAGAGGCAGTGGGCCCTATTCAGTCATCCAACTCCCTGGGTTTCCCTCCTGCACAAGAGAAGGACCAGATCATTCATACTATCGTGTAATTTTGATCTACATTCGCTAGATCACCAAATAAACAAATGAAAGATATATATAATAAATAAAGTGAAAATAACCTAAGCTGAGTTCAAATCCACATTTTGCCAATCCTCAAACGTGTGCTCTAGACTCCAGTAGGAAAGAGCCTTCTAGGAAGAGAGCACAATACAAGCAAAGAACCTGTGGCAGAAGGAAACCTAATGTCTTTAAGAATCTGAAAGAGGGAGAGAGTTGAGATGTGGAGTGACGTGAACAGTATAGACAATGCAGGGTCCTGTAAGCCAAGTTAAGAATTTGTGTCATTATTCTAAAAGCAATGAAAAGCCATTGAAAGGTTTTAAACTGGGGTAATACCAACAGGCTTGCATTTTGAAAATATTATTCTGGTCACATTGTTGAGAAAGGAATGAAAGAGGGGAATAGTGGATACTGGTTATCAAGTTAGGAGGCTTCTGCATTCATCCAGAAAGATGTTGGTAACTTGGACGAGGGAGATAACAGAAGAAAGAGAAGTAGGCAGACTTGGGAGAAGTTTAGGTAGTAAAATCAAAAAGACTTCTTGATACACTGGATATGCAGCAGGGGAGGTGTGAAAAGTATCAACTACTGGACTTCTGACTTGTTTAACTAACGGATGATGGTACAATGCAGAGAAAATAGAGACCATGAGTTCAGTCTTAGACACATTGAATTTAAGGTGCTTTGGAAATGTCAGGTAGGTAAATGGAAATAATAATCGAGCTCAGAGGAGAGTTTTGGGCTGGAGATACAAGTTGGAAAATCATCTGTACAGAGATGACACTTGAGGCTATGGATCTGTATCAGTCACAATTTTTTGGTTGCAAGAATTAGAAATCCTATGGGAACATATGTATATGTATAACTGATTCACTTTGTTATAAAGCAGAAACTAACACACCATTGTAAAGCAATTATACCCCAATAAAGATGTTAAAAAAAAAAGAATTAGAAATCCTCCTTGGCTAAGCTTAAACAAAAAAAAAATGTGATACTAAATAAAATAATTTAGTACAAGGAAATATGGCATAGCTCTCAAAAAAAGGTTTACGCTTAAGAAGGGAAGTACCAGGCCAGCTCTGGGGACTGAGGCAGTGGAAATCAATGAACAGTAACTTCAGAGTTCACACCATAGGAATAATTCAGCCCCCAATTTCTTCCATCCTCTGGCATTTGAGATAAATATTCCCAGAAGTGAAATTCTAATTTGCTGTTCAAGAAAGAGCAGGGAACTTTTACCGGTGGTCCCATTAAGACCACACACAGTGGCTGTGGGGAGGTGCTTCCTCCCCACCAAAAAAAAAATAGGGAAGAGTTGGCACCAAAAGAAGGAGTAAGAGATGCTGGGTCAGTAAAATCAGCAGAGTTCCACTAAAGATGAGAGTGCTCAGTGAAAAGAGAGAAGAGGTTAGGTCCAAAGCTTGAGGAATTCCAACATTCAATGGCTAGAGAAAGGAAGAGGCAAAAGGCTGTGGTCAGCAAAGTAGAGGGAAACCAGGAGGGAGTTGCTTCATCAGAGCCAAGAGGGAGAATGTTTCAAGACGGAGGGCATGCCATGAGTAATTAAATAAAAGGAGGAATGAAAACTGTCACTGGCTTTAGTGACAGAGAAGTCACAGGTGACTTTAAAGAGAGTTGGTTTGGTGGCATGATGAGGCAGAAGTCAAAATGAGGAAAATGGAAGGTGAGGAAATGACAACCGTGTACATACACAAATTTAAAAAGTTTGGTCTCGAAGGCGATGAGACGCTAGCAGCAAAGGATTTGAGTTGAAGGAGATTTTGTTCTCAAAAAAAATGTTTTAATGCTTAAATCTGGATGAGAAGGCTAGAGCTGAGCAATCACAGCTAAACATGTAAGCTGGAAAGGGGATAATTATGGAATGTCCTGAGGATTGGAAGCCCTGGCCTGTACCAGGAGAAAGCACACCTCCTAATACAAAAGGGGAAGAGGAGGAGCTGAGGAAGCGGGATCTGGAAGTGCCACAGTGAGGGCCTGAGGAGGTGCTCACCTAATGCTCCTAACTGACCTGGGATGTCCTCTGTGGAGGGTCGGGGCAGAGTTCCAAGTCTTTCCACAGGCCATCTGTGGCATTTCAAAAGAGAATGAGTCCATTCCTGGAAATTAACCTCAGCCAAGAATGACCCAGGCTTGGATTCCCAAGGCTTTGAGAGCCCCCATATCCACCACACCCTGGGCATCGGCCAAGTGAGGAATGCTGCGCCAGAGATGATTCAATGTCTGCCCTTACACACCCGCTCTCCACTCTTCTGTACTCTTTGGAGACGCTCATCCCCTAGATTAAAAACAATTTTCCTTTTCATCCTCTGAAAAGCAAAATGTCTCAGTACGTCTCCTTTAGCAGATAGTCAAGCTACACACCATCCTCTCAGATGGTCATGCAGGAGAGGCATCCCCATAGACTTCTGATCATGTTCTTTATCCTGCTGCCCTACCAAAGTGTATCAACCCTACTTGCCTCCTTAGTATGGGAAGTTAAATTGGAGCAGGGAGAGTAGGACTATGGCCACCTTTGGGAAAAGGGAGCTACCTTCCATGCCTAAAAAACAATATACTCTCCCCAGGGTAACAAAGTCATATTTCAGCCCTTCACCAACAGATCACAAGTTACATTGTCAGCAGGACATCCATTTAGACATGTCTTTTGTTTTCCCCTTCTAGGCAGGAACTAAGTCTTCCTGTCTTTCCATCTCTAGGGTCTAACACAATGTCTGTCACATAGCAGGACCAAAGAAACTCTTATTCCATTCAACGGATAGTGCATGGACAGGTACACAAGTCCTTCTTCAAGAACCATCCTGCCTCCCAGCTACAGGAGATCCTTAGTTTAGAAAGGTTCTAGAGTCCTTTGCTGAGGTGGTCCACAATAGAATACCATTCTGTGCAAGATATTTGGAGGACTCAATAAAATCCAGCCTTTCTGCTCAGCCTTCTAAAGCTATCATATGCTAAATTTCAGTATCAGATCTTAGCCTAGTACAAGTATATTTTAGCTTTCTTTTTTCCTGCTAAAAGGTAAAGAAATATCTTCCTTTTTCACTGGTAATAAACTGACCCCCAATCTCTCTAGGAAATTATGCATGTCTATTTTAAGTGTGTAGGGAGGGCCAGCCACCTGTTATGAGACCAGCCACAGCTATGTGGTCTCCCCTATGTTTCAGCATCACATTGCTTCCCCATCACATTGCACAGCCCAGTTACTGCCTGGAGAGCAACCCCCTCGAACAACAGCTTGGCATGTCACCATGCTTGTCCCTAAAAGGCCCACTGTCTCCATGAAAGCTGTTACTCCCTGTTAGCCCAGGTTATCAGACTCTGTTAATAATTCTAAACAACGGAAACCCCAAATAGGGATTACAGTCCTTAGAGCTAATTCAGTCTTCACAGTTGCTAGATTATTTATTTTTAAGCCCTGCTTCATTCTCTAGCTCAGGCACAATGATCTTTGTAAAATGTCTTAAGAACCTTACGGTAAATAAAAATGATAAATGTTGACCTTCATGGTCTCTTTCCAACCTTAAAAACTATATGATTCGTTTCCTCTCAAGAGTTCACATTTTCAAGGTCCAAGAAGGCTTAAGTAAAAAATCAACGTAAAGAGCAGGTAATGGGCCCTGCTAAATGTCCTGAACTGAAAGAGTAGCCAAAAGGAAAAAAAAATAAGAAAATTTAATAAAGCTGCAAATATATTTATAGTTGTCATCAGAGATGGTAGGAAGCCTCAAAAACTGCCCTTGAGAACAACTCAAAACTTAGCAGGTTGTTAACACAAGCAGATACCATTTCTTGCCTTCCACAAACTGTTCTTTCAGAAAGTCAGTGGTTTTAACTTCATTATTCCAAGCTTCAAGATGAGGCACTAGGCAGCCAACTGTCCGCAACGCACTGTACTATCAAGACCTGGGTTTGCTAAAGGTGTACAGACTGTTAGCACACAAAGGGTGAATTGTGTTCTGGCCAAACGTTCAGCCTGGCAATAAGAAATGTATTTTCATCTCTTCCCAGCACAAAAGGAAGTTTTACCTAGAAACTGGGCAAAACAGAAAATCAAATCTATTTTTAGCTCCTGGGCTTTCTTCCCACAGACTCTGCATCATCCCTCCAGCCATCTTCCTGGCCTACCTTCCCCTTAGATATTCTGGGACCACTCCCATAGCTACCATCTTCATTCTACCTTTTTGTGTCTACTGAAAATAAAATTGCCCGAGACATGGAACAATTCCTCTGAAATTCCCACAGCATCCTTTCTTTGCTGTTCTTCCTGATTCCATTTTCCTGAACATCTTACACTCAAAATCTATACCTAATACCACAGATATGGGGACATCTTTTAGTCTTTGCCCTTCAACTTCCTCCATCATCATGTTTTTTGTACACAGACTACTTAAAATACTCACTAATGGGAACCTCTTACAGAACTCAATAAAACTAGTAAAATTATCCACTGTTTACACTAAGTTTTCCCACCCAAAGCCTGGTGGAAGATAAGATGGAAGAATATTTGTCCTTTTGGTCCCTTGTCAGGTCAAGAATGAAATCACAGACTTACTAACCAGTCCTTTAGTAGGCTGATCTGTGTTCTTTGTTTAGAATCAGCATTATGACACCCAGAACACTGAGTCATTTTTCTTTCATAATTTTTATTTAAAGAGCTAGAAAAATACATAGTGATTTTCATTTGGCAACTGATAGAAATGACTAATATTATAAATTCTATGTATTTTTATTTCAATAAAGCAGACAGTTCTCTTGCTGTTTTTTGATACAGTACATACTCAAAGGGCTAATGAGCTTGATGTTTTATCTAGTTTGGCGTTTTTAATCATTTTGTATATGTCTTTGGGCCAGGTAGAGCACGGTTTTCTATTTTCCAGGTTTTAAAGTTCTGTTTTCCTAAAGCACTAAAGAGTCAATAACTTAGAAGGGAAAGTTTGCCACAGCAACTTACTAATGAAGAGGATCTCAGCTGTTTCCAGAATGTTCTTTACAGTGCGATACATCAGGGTAAGTATTCCACTTCTCAGTAAGTACATAAACGGAGCCTAGTCTAATTATCCTAAAAAACAGCATTCTATGTTTCCCTCTTTCTGTTTCCAGACTTCAGTGTGTAATGACATTGTATACAAATCTGCCCTTTTCTCATGAGGCCAATTTCCTCCCTATTAATTAACCTCAACATTAATTAGGTTATTTAAGACCTATTTGTAGAGTTTACAGAAAATAACAACATATCCATTATGTCAGTAATTAAAGCCTAACAAGATTGGGAAGAAGCCAGGGATCAAAACTCATCAGTAGATTGGCTTCCGGGAAGATGGCGGAAGAGGAAGACGCGGAAATCACCTTCCTCCCCACAGATACACCAGAAATACATCCACATGTGGAACAACTCCTACAGAACACCTACTGAACGCTGGCAGAAGACCTCAGACCTCCCAAAAGGGAAGAAACCCCCCCCACGTACCTGGGTAGGGCAAAAGAAAAAAGAATAAACAGAGACAAAAGGATAGGGACGGGACCTGCACCAGTGGGAGGGAGCTGTGAAGGAGGAAAAGTTTCCACACACTAGGAAGCCCCTTCGCGGGCGGAGACTACGGGTGACGCAGAGGGAAAGCTTCGGAGCTGCGGAGGAGAGCACAGCAACAGGGGTGCGCAGGGGACAGCGGAGAAATTCCCGCACAGAGGATCAGGGCCGACAGGCACTCACCAGCCCGAGAGGCTTGTCTGCTCCCCCGCCGGGGCGGGCGGGTCTGGGAGCTGAGGCTCGGGCTTCGGTCAGAGCGCAGGGAGAGGACTGGGGTTGGCGGCGTGAACACAGCCTGCAGGGGGTTAGTGCGTCACGGCTAGCCGGGAGGGAGTCCGGGAAAAGTCTGGACCTGCCGAAGAGGCAAGAGACTTTTTCTTCCCTCTTTGTTTCCTGGTGCTCGAGGAGAGGGGATGAAGAGCGCTGCTTAAAGGAGCTCCAGAGACGGGCGCGAGCCGCGGCTAAAAGCGCGGACCCCAGAGACAGGCATGAGACGCTAAGGCTGCTGCTGTCGCCACCAAGAAGCCTGTGTGCCAGCACTGGTCACTATCCACACCCCCTTCAGCCCGCCACTGCCAGGTTCCCGGGATCCAGGGACAACTTACCCGGGAGAACGCACGGCGCGCCTCAGGCTAGTGCAACGTCACGCTGGCCTCTGCCGCCGCAGGCTCGCCCCGCACTCCGTGCGCCGCCCTCCCCCGGCCTGAGTGACCCAGAGCCCCCAGTCAGCGGCTCCTTTAACCCCGTCCTGTCTGAGCGAAGAACGGACGCCCTCCGGCGACCTACACGCAGAGGCGGGGCCAAATCCAAAGCTGAGCCCCTGGGAGCTGTGAGAGAAAGGGAAATCTCTCCCAGCAGCCTCAGAAGCAGCGGATTAAAGTTTCCCAATCGGACTTTCCTGGTGGCGCAGTGGTTGAGAGTCCGCCTGCTGATGCAGAGGCATGGGTTCGTGCCCCGGTCCGCGAAGATCCCACGTGCCGCGGAGCGGCTGCGTCACGTGAGCCATGGTCGCTGAGCCTGCGCGTCTGGAGCCTGTGCGCCGCAACGGGAGAGGCCACAACAGTGAGAGGCCCACAGGCTCCGCAACGGGAGAGGCCGCAACAGTAAGAGGCCCGTGTACCGCAAAAACAAACAAACAAAAAAGCTCCACAATCAACTTGATGTACCCTGCATCGTGGAATACATGAATAGACAACGAATCATGCCAAATTGAAGAGGTGGACTTTGAGAGCAAAGTTTATGATTTTTTCCCCATTTCCTCTTTTTCTGAGCGTGTATGTGTATGCTTCTGTGTGAGATTTTGTCTGTATAGCTTTGCTTCCACCATTTGTCCTAGGGCTCTAGCCGTCCGTTTTTTTTCTTAAGAATTTTTTTTTATTTTAATAACTTTATTATATTTTATCTTACTTTATTTTACTTTATCTTCTTTCTTTCTTTTTTCCTTCCATCCCTCCTTCCTTCCTTCCTCCCTCCCTCACTCCCTCACTCCTTTCTTTCTTTCTTTCTTTCTACTTCTACTAATTCTTTCTTTCTACATTTTCTCCCTTTTATTCTGAGCCGTGTGGATGAAAGGCTCTTGGTGCTGCAGTCAGGAGTCAATACTGTGCCTCTGAGGTGGGAGAGCCAACTAGAGGACACTGGTCCACAAGAGACCTCCCAGCTCCACATAATATCAAACAGAAGAAATCTCCCAGAGATCTCATTCTCAACACCAGCACCCAGCTTCACTCAACAACCAGCAAGCTACAGTGCTGGACATCCTATGCCAAACAACTAGTGAGACAGGAACACAACCCCACCCATTAGCAGAGAGGCAGCCTAAAATCATAATAAGTCCACAGACACCCCAAAACACACCACCAGACGTGGACCTGCCCACCAGAAAGACAAGATCCAGCCTCATCCACCAGAACACAGGCACTAGTCCCCTCCACCAGGAAGCCTACGCAACCCACTGAACCAAACTTAGCCACTAGGGACAGACACCAAAAACAACAGGAACTATGAACCTGCAGCCTGCAAAAAGGAGACCCCAAACACAGTAAGATAAGCAAAATGAGAAGACAGAAAAACACACAGCAGATGAAGGAGCATTTGTGTGTTCAGCACACACAAGTCAGATGCGTGGCCAGAGAGTGAGGGGATTTCACACAAGTCATATTCCACTGAAGTACAACAATGCTTACACTTTCACATTGTACGGTCAGCACAGCTCACCCTTCACCCTTCCCAAATCACAGAACCCACCAGACCTAACAAATGAAGAGGAAATAGGCAGTCTACCTGAAAAAGAATTCAGAATAATGATTGTAAAGATGATCCAAAATCTTGGAAATAGAATGGACAAAATGCAAGAAACATTTAACAAGGACCTAGAAGAACTAAAAATGAAACAAACAACAATGAACAACACAATAAATGAAATTAAAAATACTCTAGATAGGATCAATAGCAGAATAACTGAGTCAGAAGAACGGATAAGTGACCAGGAAGATAAAATAGTGGAAATAACTACTGCAGAGCAGAAAAAAGAAAAAAGAATGAAAAGAACTGAGGACAGTCTGAGAGACCTCTGGGACAACATTAAATGCACCAACATGTGAATTATAGGGGTTCCAGAAGAAGAAGAGAGAAAGAAAGGGACTGAGAAAATATTTGAAGAGATTATAGTTGAAAACTTCCCTAATATGGGAAAGGAAATAGTTAATCAAGTCCAGGAAGCACAGAGAGTCCCATACAGGATAAATCCAAGGAGAAATATGCCAAGACACATATTAATCAAACTGTCAAAAATTAAATACAAAGAAAACATGTTAAAAGCAGCAAGGGAAAAACAAAAAATAACACACAAGGGAATCCCCATAAGGTTAACAGCTGATCTTTCAGCAGAAACTCTGCAAGCCAGAAGGGACTGGCAGGACATATTAGAGTGATGAAGGAGAAAAACCTGCAACCAGGATTACTCTACCCAGCAAGGATCTCATTCAGATTTGATGGAGAAATTAAAACCTTTACAGACAAGAAAAATCTGAGAGAGTTCAGCACCACCAAACCAGCTTTACAACAACTGCTAAAGGAACTTCTCTAGGCAAGAAACACAAGAGAAGGAAAAGACCTACAATAACGAACACAAAACAATTAAGAAAACGGGAATAGGAACATACATATCGATAATTACCTTAAATGTAAATGGATTAAATGCTCCCACCAAAGGACACAGATTGGCTGAATGGAAACAAAAACAAGACCCATATATTTGCTGTCTACAAGAGACCCACTTCAGACCTAGAGACACATACAGACTGAAAGTAAGGGGATGGAAAAAGATATTTCATGCAAATGGAAACCAAAAGAAAGCTGGAGTAGCAATTCTCATATCAGACAAAATAGACTTTAAAATAAAGACTATTAGAAGAGACAAAGAAGGACACTACATAATGATCAAGGGATCGATCCAAGAAGAAGATATAAAAAAACTCATCAGTAGATTCAGAGACAAGGAGAAAAGGGTGCTGTAACTTCATAAAACTTTGTGTGATAGTGTTAGCAGCCACTTGCTTATTTTTAAGAGCCATTTCAGAAGGAATCATGGGAAGAATAAACTGAAGGAGGATGTCGTAGCCATAAGCCAGTGCCACTCCACCTTGATCCTTCAATCCATCTGCCCTCCACCCTTCACCCTTCCCAAATCACAGAACCCATGAGGCAGGTGGAATTGTCTAGCTTACCAGAAATACTTCATTTGCCCAGACCAGGAAAGAGAAAACAAACTGCTGCTCATGTTTACTGAGTATCCAATCGATCGTGGTGCAGATTTTAAAGAAATTCCTTCCCTTGATGAGACATAAAGCCTGATGTCTAAGAAGGTTTATATGATCAATCAGTTGGTATTACCTAATAGTCCTGGGGTTGGCTTGCCTTCTCATTTCCAGTACAGGATAGGATAGGGTAGGGTAGGGAACTATAGAAACTACATTTCAAATCCCTCCCTCTTTGAACCCTTCGCAAAAAAAAAAAAAAAAAAGTTCCCTGTACCACCATCTACCCCCAGATATCAATTCTAATCAGTTCCAAGTGCTTACTTATCACTCTGCTAAGATCCGCGAGGCAGACAGGAATAGTATAAAATATGGTCCCTGCTGGCTCTGACTGGGCATTATAGGGGAGTGGTGTGCTACCCTATACCCTTGGTTTCGGCCTGCTCCCCTGTTTCTAATATCCCTAGGGCATTCCTTCTAGGTTGCTTCCTCTAACATCATGCAGCCACAACCACTGATTATTCAGAGGAGTTCAGCACACACAAGTCAGATGCGTGGCCAGAGAGTGAGGGGATTTCACACAAGTCATATTCCACTGAAGTACAACAATGCTTACACTTTCACATTGTACGGTCAGCACAGCTCAGATTTAATTAAAGCACTCAATCGCACCATTACCATTTTTGTTGACAGCTCAGGTGTAGCTATATTAAGCATAATTCTTTCCAGGCACTGCTCGTCAGCACTCTCCTTAAATGCCCTTTTGTCTTCTGTAGCCTCATTCTAAAGCCCTGAACTTTTAGCTTATAAATGATTAGTACCTACACACTTCCACTTCCAATTCCCAAGTTAAATTACCATCTTTAGCCTTTTCTGGATTTCTCAGGAGTAATAGGTCTCTTCCATTGGACCATAATTCCTCCCCCTTTTAACTTTAATCAAAACTGCAATTGACATCCCAACCTCATTCCTCACAGCTGGCTTCTCTATAGCTCCTCTCTCATTGGCCTGGACATAAGTTTTCTCTCTCTCCACAGATGCTGGACACTGCATCCTATTTTCTCCACACCAGCCCCTTACTGAACAGTTCCCAGCTTTTTCCTCCAAACTCTGTGTTTCTCTAGTTTCTCTGTTTGCTGTTGGAATCCTTTTCTCGCATTCATTCATTCATTCAACAACTGTTTATTGAGCACCAGCTATGTGCCAGGAGCTGTTCTGGGGGCTTGAGGTACATCAGTGAACAAAACAGATTAAGATCCCTGCCTTTACAGGGCTTACATTCCAGGAGGTAGAGACAAAGAAATTAAAAAATGAGCATCCTACTTAACTGTCACTAGGTTATGGTTAATACCTTAGAAAAAGAAAAAGTAGATCAGGGCAAAAAGAACAGGAGTGTGATGGGGGTAACTTCATGGAGGAAGACTTGAACTTGACAAGGGAGTTAGCTAAGTAGATTTCTTGGGGAAGAACATCCAAGAAGGAAAAACAGCCAGCTCAACCAAAGTCTCTCAGGCAGAAGGGTAGGCCTTGCCTGGAACATTCAACAAACAATGAGATGGCCAGTGTGGCCAGAGCAGTGTGGGTGAGGGGAAGAGGAGGGATCAATGACCCCCCTCCCTTGAATATCACCTGCCTGTCTCTGATAAACTCAGTGTCTCAGACTCAAAGCAGTATCACATTTCTTTAAACCCTCGCAATATGCATCTGTGTATAGGGAGGTCTCAGCCACTACGGAGAACAGTACGGACGTTCCTTAAAAAACTACAAATAAAACTACCATATGACCCAGCAATCCCACTACTGGGCATATACCCTGAGAAAACCATAATTCAAAAAGAGTCATGTACCAAAATGTTCATTGCAGCTCTATTTACAATAGCCAGGAGATGGAAGCAACTGAAGTGTCCATCATGGGATGAATGGATAAAGAAGATGTGGCACATATATACAATGGAATATTACTCAGCCATAAAAAGAAACGAAATTGAGTTATTTGTAGTGAGGTGGATGGACCTAGAGTCTGTCATACAGAGTGAAGTAAGTCAGAAAGAGAAAAACAAATACTATATGCTAACACATATATATGGAATCTAAGAAAAAAATGTCATGAAGAACCTAGGGGTAAGACAGGAATAAAGACACAGACCTACTAGAGAATGGACTTGAGGATATGGGGAGGCGGGAGGGATAAGCTGTGACAAAGTGAGAGAGAGGCATGGACATATATACACTACCAAACGTAAGGTAGATAGCTAGTGGGAGGCAGCCGCATAGCACAGGGAGATCAGCTCGGTGCTTTGTGACCGCCTGGAGGGGTGGGATAGGGAGGGTGGGAGGGAGGGAGATGCAAGAGGGAAGAGAGATGGGAACATATGTATATGTATAACTGATTCACTTTGTTATAAAGCAGAAACAAACACACCATTGTAAAGCAATTATACTCCAATAAAGATGTAAAAAAAATTAAAAAATAAATAAAAAATAATAAATAAAAAAGTAGTTGCTCCAAGTTAAGAAAAAAAATCTTGACATAAACTACTTTTCATCACCTCCTCCAGATGTGGGCTATCTTCTTAAACTTACAACACTCACATTTCTGGGGAGTATGAAATATCCTTCCTCTGAATGAGCAGAGTATTTTTCCCATAGTTTGCACTAGGAGAAGGCAGAGCCTGAGTGGGAAACGCATGAAGAAAATGGGTGAGCCACCAGGCAAGAGAGATGAGGGGCAAAGCGATTTTCCTCTCCCACTGAAATGACTCAGCCCTTCTCTACCCCTTCCAGACACCCCTAACAAGTTTGTAACGGTTCACAAACATTAGAAAGATTGCAAGCATCTTGTAGTAGACAGGGTTGCGAACATTTGTATGAGTGTTTTTTAAAAAAAATATTTATTAATGCACTAAGCAAATATTTATCACACATTATCCTGTGCTGACAAAGATAAGCAAAACATGGCCCTGAACCTGACGAACTCACAGTCTCTCTAGGGTGAAAAATCAACACATAAGCAGAACATAAATTAATAAATCCTCTTACCTTTATGTGCAGGAGTTCTAAATCAGGGTGCTCTTTAGACTTCACCTCTGGAGATGCTGTTAAGCATACACCCTGATCCCATCATGGAACCTCTAACCCATTCTTTATTAATCTTCACTGCATGCACTGTGGAATCACCTGAAGAGTCTTTAATATAAGACTGCCTGAGTCCCAGCCCAGAAATTCTCTTTTAATTCTTCTGGGATATAGCCTGAGCATAAGAATTTTTAAGCTCCCTATGTGATTCTAATGTTTAGCCAAGGTTGAAAACCACTTGTGAGCCTGAATAACTGTCCAAAGATATCCATGTCATAATTCCCAAAACCTGTGAGTCAGTCAGTAGTAAGAGAGGTAATGATGGAAGAAAGAGGTTAGACTGCTACAAGGAGGGGCCATGAGCCAAGGAATAGAGGTGGCCTGGAAAAGCTGGAAAAGGTGTGGAAACAGATTGTCTCCTGAATCCTACAGAGGGAATGCAGCCTTACTGACACCTTGATTTTAGACTTCATAAATGTAAAAGAAAAAGATTTTGTTGTTTTTAAGCCATTGTTTGTGGTAATTTGTTATGGCAGCGATAGGGAATGAATATATCACTGCTCTAACCCAGTGGGGTCTGGAATGGAATTCAGGTATTGGATATTCATGTATGTGTGTGTATTTTAAGTTCCCCAGGTAAATCAAAATGTATGTTCCCATTTTAAAACTACTGAGGGAAGAATAATATCTCTCCCATCTCCTTCCTGTCCCCCACTGGTGTGCTAGTAAAAGATGGACACACAAGCCTAGGAGGGAGGGAGGGGCATGGTAGGATGGGGAGCACTGATTGGTAGAGTCTATCTCTGTCTCTGGTATAAATACTCCCACCATGACTGAGTTCAAGCTTAAGAGCTCACTTCCAAATTTCCTGAAAATTTAACAATGGTCTCTCAGAAACTGGTACAAACTGGCCTTGGTATATCACAGAAAATCACAGGTAGAGCACTGGGGAAAAGACAGAGAAGATCTCAAGGCCTGCTTGATCTGAGCCCATCTGAGGCCCATCCTGCTTGAGAAAAAGGAACCCTCCACAGGGAGTAGCCTAGCTCACTAGAGTTTAATGGAGTTTAAGTTTAAAATTCAGCTAACAATAAGATGACACTTTCACTCATTCAACAAGTATTTTATTCAGCTCCCATTCTTCTAGGCATTGTTCTGGACACTAAGGACACAGCATTTAACAACGTATCCATTTTTCCTTCAAACATGCAATACATATTTTTCAAGACCTACTCTGTACCAAGCACTACCTAAGCTCTGGGGATATATATAGTATTAAAAAAATAATTGTTTTTAAATTTTACTTCATGGAGTTTCATTCCAGTGGATAAAGAGTTTATAAACACAAATGTAAGATGTAAGAACATCAGAGGGTTTATAGCTATAGAGAAAATGAAACAGAGAAAAGCCATAGGGAGTATGGAGGGAAGGTCAAGATTTTTAAACACAGGATCATGGAAGACCTTCTGAAGAGGTAACATTTGAATAATGACATAAAAGTAGTAAGGGAGCAAGCCCTGAAGACGTGAGGAAAGAGCATCACAGCAACGGGGAGCAGGTTTCCCTGGTGGCACTATGGTTAAGAATCCACCTGCCAATGCAGGGGACAAATTTGAGCCCTGGTCTGGGAAGATCCCACATGCCATGGAGCAACTAAGCCCGGGTGCCACAACTACTGAGCCTGTGCTCTAGAGCCCGCGAGCCACAACTACTGAGCCCACGTGCCACAACTACTGAAGCCCGCATGCCTAGAGCCCATGCTCTACAACAAACAAGCCACCGCAACGAGAAGCCTGTGCACTGCAATGAAGAGTAGCCCCCGCTCACCACAACTGGAGAAAGCCCGCACGCAGCAACGAAGACCCAAAGCAGCCAAAAATAAATTAATTAATTAATTAATTAATTTTAAAAAGGAAGAGGGAGCAGCATATACAAATGTCACAAGGTAGTAGTGTACCTGGAGAATTCTATTTGGGAGCAAAATGATCAGAGAGAAGAGCAGTAAGACCATGGAGTCAGAGAGGTAACAGAGGTCAGACCACAGGTCCTTCTAGCCCTTAATAAGAAATGTGGATTTTATTCTAAGTGCCACAGAAAGCCACTGGAAGGTTTTAACCTATCTGAGTCTTTATATTTAAATTAGGCTTCTTCATTATGGAGAACAATATGGAGGTTCCTTTAAAAATAGAGAAATTGAGACAGATGTAGAGAACAAACGTTTGCACACTAAGTAGGGAAAGTGGTGGGGGGTAGGGGGTGGGGGTTGAAATGGGAGATTGGGATTGACATGGATACACTGATGTATATAAAATGGATAACTAATAAGAACCTGCTGTATGAAAAAATAAAATTCAAAAATTCAAAAAAAAAATTACCATATGATCCTGGGAGCCCACTCCTAGGCATATATCCAGAGAAAACTATAATTCGAAAAGATACATGCACTCCAATGTTCACTGCAGCACTATTTACAATAGCCAAGACATGGAAGCAACCTAAATGTCCATCCACAGATGAATGGATAAAGAAGATGTGGTGTATATGTGTGTGTGTGTGTGTGTGTGTGTGTGTGTGTGTGTGTGTATATATACATATATATATATATATATATATACATATATATCAGCCATGAAAAAAATGAAATAGTGCCATTTGCAGCAACATGGATAGACCTAGAGATTATCATACTAAGTGAAGTACATCAGACAAATACCATATGATATAGCTTATATGTGGAATCTAAAATATGACACAAATGAGCATATTTATGAAATAGAAACAGATTCACAGACATAGAAAACAAACTTATGGTTACCAAAGGGGAAAGGGGGTGGGGGAAAGGATAAATTAGGAAGTTGTGATTAGCAAATACAAACTACTATACATAAAATAGGTAAACAACAAGGACCTACTGTATACCACAGGAAACTATATTCAGTATCTTGTAATAACCTCTAATGAAAAAGAATCTGAAAAAGAGTAGATATATAGAGAGATATATACGTATAACTGAATCACTTTGCTGTACACCTGAAACTAACACAACATTGTCAATCAACTATACTTCAATTGAAAAACAGTTATCTTTTAAATAAAATATTTTATTTTACCTTCATTTATTCCTTCTCCAATATGCTTCCTTTATTTATGTAGATCCAAATTTCTGTCCCATATCATTTTTCTTCTCCCTGAAGAACAATCTTTTATCATTTTTTGTAAGGCAGTTCTACTGGCAATGAATTTCCTCTGTTTTTGTTTGAGAAAGTCTACATGTTTTTCAATTTTGAAGGGTATTTTGGTTGGATATAGAATTCTAGGTTGGTGAGGGTTTCTCTTTCAACACTTTAAATATTTTACTTTGTTCTCTTCTTATTTTCATGGTTTCTTATCCTTGTTTTTCCATAGGTAAGGTAAATTTTGTTTTTTTGTTTTTTAACTCTTGTTAAAAACCTTCTATTTGTTTTGGATTTTCTGTAATTCAAATATAATATGCCAAGGTCAGGATTTGTTTTTTGTTTGGGTTTTTTTTTTTTTTTTTTTGGTTTTTGGTTTGTTTGTTTTTGGTATTATCCTGCTTAGTGTTCTCTGAGCTCCTGGATCTGTAATTTGATATATGTTATTAATTTGGGAAGGTCGCAATCATCATTCCTCCAAATATTTCTTCTGCTACTTTCTTCTCCTTTGTTAGTCTAATTGTATATGTTACACTTTTGAAATTGTCTCACAGTTCTTTAATGTTCTAATTTTTTTCATTTTTCCTTTTACATTTCACTTTGGGAAGTCTCTATTGTCCTATCTTTAATGTCACTGATCCTTTCATTGGCCATGTTGAGTCCACTGATGAGCCCATCAAAGGAATTTTTCATTTCTGTTTTGATATCTAGCATTTCCTTTTGATACTTTCATAGAGTTTCCATCTCTGTTATGTTACCCATTTGTTTTTGCATGTTGTCTACTGTTTCCATTAGAGTCCTTAACACATCAATCAGAGCTATTTTAAATCCCCTGTTTGATAATTCCAACACCTGGGTCATATCTGAGTCTGGTTCTGATGATGGCCTTGTCTCTTCAGACTGTTTTTTCTTGCCTTTTGGCATGCCTTGTAATTTGTGTTGAAAGTTTCACATGTATCAGGTAATAGGAACTGAGGTATATAGGCCTTCAGTGTGAGTGTTTATGTTAATCTGGCTATGAGTTGTGCTATGTTTAATATCTGCTGTAGTTATCAGTACCTGAAGCTTCAAATTCTTTCTGTGTCCTTGTTTTTATCTCTCCCTTTGGCTTTCACTTCACTAAGTATTCTCCTCCCTGAAAAGAGTCTGTGTCTTGCAGCTCTTTCAATTATAATTGGCTTATCATACTAGATCCTTATTGATGTGGTAAAGTGTAGGAGAGGCAGAATGTCCTATAATCTTCCAATTAAACCTCACTAATCTTCTGGTTGATCTGCATATTCATGCTGTGAGCTTCACAGTGTTTCTCCACAGATAGTTTCTTTTTCTTCCTGACCCTGTCAACTATGTCTTCCCTGACCCGCACCCCCACCCTAACTTCAGGCAAGACAAGGAGGCTAGAGGGAGCTGGAGTGAAAGGAATGCCTTTTCCCCAGCTGGGATATGGTAAGCCTTTTCCCCTAGAGAGTGTCCCTTGGCTATGGAGGAAGCTCTGTGAATATTTCACAATAATTACTCTTCCCTTCTCTGTCAGATCTTTACCATGAGAACCTGGTGGGGTTCCTGGACATAAAACTCCTAAAATGTGGTCCCCCAGGTGTTTCTCACTCTCAAATTTGTCCACACTTAGCCTTTAGCAATTAATCAAAATTACCACTTAAGTGTTCCTTCCCGTCTATGGCTCCAGCAGCTTCTGCTCAAGGTAAACAGATCTTGGTTATAGCTCTCCAGATGCACCTGTCTCTCCAAATTTCACGGTAGTGGTCTGTCCTGAGACCCCAGTTCTCTGATGGGTCAAAAAAAACTCATTAGTTTTCAGTGTGACTAGCTTTTTCTTTATGTAAGGATGAAAGTGATGACTTTCAAGATTTTTACACATCAGAGTGAAGCTGGAAGTCCATTAGAAGATTTTAAGCACAAGAGTGACGCTGTATGCTTTACATTTTATTTTATTATTTTTTTTTTTTTTGCGGTACGCAGGCCTCTCACTGTTGTGGCCTCTCCCGTTGCGGAGCCCAGGCTCCAGATGCGCAGGCTCAGCGGCCATGGCTCACGGGCCCAGCCGCTCCGCGGCATGTGGGATCTTCCCGGACCGGGGCACGAACCCGTGTCCCCTGCATCGGCAGGCGGACTCTCAACCACTGCGCCACCAGGGAAGCCCCTGCTTTACATTTTTAAAAGATCACTCTGTGCATTACATCTCCCTTGAAGACCTCAAGAGGAAGTAGGCTGGGCCAAGGTAGCTTTCAGATATTTCAGATTTCCTTAACAAACACCATCTTAACTCCAACACTTATAAAATAAATGGAAGAAGAGCATGCAATGTACACTTCAATTCCATCTGAGAACGTATGGAATATTCCATAGAGGAGGTAATCTGGGGCCATGAGGATTTATCCCTCCCTGATGATTTCTTCGAAATACCTTGTCGATGTTGCCATGACCTCAGGTCAAAACACCTTCATGATAGTGTCCCATAGCAATGTGGTTTGTTTGTGTCAGTAAACTCCCTCCACTCTCTTTCCCCTGCTCATGGCATTATTGGTACCATCTCCATTTATTTGCTTTTGATCATTTGTTCCATCCTCTTACTGGAATGCCCATATCTTGCCCAACCTCCAGAGTCCTACTCATGTGTCACAAAGCCAATAAAGCTTTCTCTAACTAGAACCACTTTCTATGTTTTCCTCCTCCTTAAATCCCTATTATATACACAATTAATACCAAAGAATGTAGCTTTGGTTTATTCTTAATTGGACTAAGTTTTAAATTCCTTTGATTGTCCTAGAAGTCCTAGCACAGTGTGAACACATTGGACAAAATAATTCCTTGTTAATTGAGAAAGGAATTGATAGCAATTGGCTTTGGTGGGCTAGTGGTTTTGCAGGCTGGTGAAATTTATAACAGGGTCATAAGTAATTGGGATAATGGAATGAAAATTTACCTGCAAAGTTCAATTCAATTACTAATAAAAAAGATTATTCTTTTAATGTGCTGTGTATATGTGTGTTTATGTGTCTCTCTATATGCAGACATATTTTCCTTTCTTAATAAGGAAAATAAAGATAAATGTAATGTCCCTGTCCTATAGGCTTTACCTGTTCTACATTTTATGATAGAACTGACCTGTTCTAAGAATGGAAGTCCTGAAGCAGCATTATATAAATTACAAAATAATGGAATCTGAGAGCTAGAAAGGATGAGAGAGTTCATCTGGTCCAATGTTCTTACTTGAAAAAGGGAAAACAGAATTCAAAAGAGATTAAGGAACTCATCCAAGATCAAAGTGCCAATGTCTGGAATCCAAGTTCTCTCAATAGTACCCCAGAAACAATTTATCATCAGCAAGAGCTAAGTACATCAGAGGCCTAAGGTGGATATGACAATGTGATCTTGGAGTACAGGTGTCCACCTTTTTCTCTGAGTTCTCGCTGAAATGAGAGAGAGTGAAGCCATCCCTGATGTCTGTTCCCAAAGACTAAAAGCACAACCTGTGGACAACTATTTCAACATGAATAGAAAATATTTATAGGCTACTTGGCTTTTTTACAGTCCTGCTGTTAATTCCTTTGTAGAAATATCTACAGCATAAAAGGTGTTATACTAAACTAAATTGTTAATATCATAAGAGGTCAGCCCAAGTGGGGGCCAAGTTAACTATAAATGCACATGCCAAAGAGTGCCTCACATATAAGTGTTTTGGTTTTTTTAACGGAACACTAATTAACATCAATATCTGTATGTATCCACTGATTAGCATGCAGAAAAGCCAGCATCGATTAATAAAACAATATGCCAACAATCACACAGCATAGGTAAGCCATGTTAGGAAAGCATATGGCAAAAATCTTTGAGCTCTAGCTCTGAAGGACTTCTGTTTCAGTCTCTCCTAGTTCTTTTTATTTTATTTTATATTTTTAAATTAAGCTCTTCAAACACACACTTGTACCAAAAAAGAAGGTGAGTGGAAAGGCAAAATTTCCTATAACCCTAAATCCTTTGATTAAGCCATAGCATAAATAGTGCTTCTACATGAGAGCAGGTTTCTGATTAACGGTACTATTGTTTTGGGGTCTTTTTATTTGGTTGGTTTTTGTTTTGTCAGACACCTGGGTGCTATTTAAATCCAATTCATTGGTAGGAACTTTATGTCCTTTTCTTCTGAAGTTCCTTTTTCTCCTTCATCTTTCAGTAAGGTAGTGAATGAAAACAGGAGAGCTGATCCAATGAGGAAGAATGGAAAACGGGTAACTTCCCTGAAGTTTGAACTTCGACCGTGTCTAACTTCTTCGTCTTCTCTCTGGTAGTTTCACTTTCATGTGCCAAAGACTTTTAAAGAATTTTAAAATGTGTTCCCTTAAGGATTTCCTTTCAAAATAAAGCCTTGCTTTAAACATCTCTTTTGTGCACGTTCTGCAGGATGGCTGGAGAATTTCCAATGTTGCCTCAGCCTGCAGACTCTGTTATACTTTCTTTTTAACAGTGTATATCCCATGCACACTACACAGGCAGCTGACACACAAAACCTTCAGTAAGCTGTAGTTTTAAGGAAAGTAGCCACGGGCAGAGCTTTGATTCTTTATCTCCCAACAACAGACAAACAGGTGCGCAGAAAGTCACCACAAGCCCTTGAATCAGGTGGAACAAAAACATCAGATTCAAAGGCTTCTTGCACTTTAGAAATGGGTCTTTTCCTCTCTGTTTTTCTCTCCTTTTTAGTTCCAAGTTTGTGCCCTACCTGCTTTGGCCATTAATGGAATACTTATAAACCATCGCATTTCCTACAAAATGTGTTCCTGTTTACAAAAGCAGAAAACATTGAAAGATAATTCCTCTGTGTCATTACACCCAATCCTGGGATTTAGCTTTGCTTGGTCAAACCAGGAGTTTGTAGGGTTCTCATATAATCTTGTATTTTTCTCCCTTAAAGATTTCCAATTGATTTTTAAAAATCTCTCTGTTTAACCATTTGAAGGCCTGACAGACTGTTTGCCAAAGCAGTTGCATCCTTTTACATTTCCACCAGCAATATATGAAGGTTCTGATTTCTCTACCTCCTCACTAATACTTGTTATTATGTCTTTTTAAAAAATTTTTATTGAAGTATAGTTGATTTACAATGTTGTGTTAGTTTCAGGTGTACAGCAAAGTAATTCAGTTATACATATACATATATATATATATATATATATATATATATTCTTTTTTAGATTCTTTTCCACTATAGGTTACTACAAGATATGGAATATAGTTCCGTGTGCTATACAGTAGGTAGGTCCTTGATGGTTATCTATTTTATGTATATAGTAGTGTGTAACAGTTACTCTCAAATTCCCAATTTATGCCTCCCCTGCTTTCCCCTTTGGTAACCATAAGTTTGTTTTCTATGTCTGTGAGTCTATTTCTGTTTTGTAAATAAATTTGTTTGTATTATATTTTTAGATTCCACAGATAAGCAATATCACATGATAGTTGTCTTTCTCTGTCTGGCTTACTTTACTTAGCATGATAAGCTCCATAAGGTCCATCCATGTTGCTACAAATGTCATTATTTCATTCTTTTTCATGGCTGAGTAATATATATATATATATATATATATATGCACATATATACCACGTCTTCATCTTCTTTATCTATTCCTCTGTTGGTGGACACTTAGCTTGCTTCCATGTCTTGGCTGTTGTAAACAGTGCTGCAGTGAACATTGGGGTACATGTATCTTTTCAAATTATAGTTTTTTCCTATTATTTCTTTTTGACTATAGCCATCCTCATGAGTATTAAGTAGTAACTCACTGTATTTTTTTTTTTTTAGAAGATGTTGGGGGTAGGAGTTTATTAATTAATTTATTTATTTTTGCTGTGTTGGGTCTTCGTTTCTGTGCGAGGGCTTTCTCCAGTTGTGGCAAACGGGGGCCACTCTTCATCGCGGTGCGCGGGCCTCTCACTATCGCGGCCTCTCTTGTTGCAGAGCACAGGCTCCAGACGCGCAGGCTCAGTAGTTGTGGCTCTCGGGCCCAGTTGCTCCGCAGCATGTAGGATCCTCCCAGACCAGGGCTCAAACCCGTGTCCCCTGCATTAGCAGGCAGATTCTCAACCACTGCGCCACCAGGGAAGCCCCTCACTGTAGTTTTGAAATGCATTTCCTTGATGGCTGATGATGTTGAACATCTTTTCAAATGCTTATTGGTCATTTATATATCCTCTTTGGAGAAATGTCTATTCAGACCCTTTATCCATTTTTTAATTGGGTTCTTTTTATTACTGAGTTATAATAATCCTTTATATATTTTAGATATACTGTATCAGATGTACGATTTTCGAAACTTTTCTCCCATTCTGTGGGTTGTCCTTTCACTTTCTTGGTGGTGTCCTTTGAAGCACAAAATTGTTTTATTCTGATGATGTCATGGAAGCATTCTTCACCCCAGGCTCTCGCCGAACTTATTACTGCATAAAGCCAGAAGTTCACATTTATATTCATTCCTATGTATCCACTTCTTAGCTAAGAATCATTTTAATGACTGCAAGAGAATGTTAAAGAAATACCCCATAGTGATCTTGGAACAAAACTTTATGTCAAGATATTTCACATCTCAGGATCACAGTTTTTCTCCCCCTAAAACCTGTGTCTGAAGTCTGTTGATTACTGGACTGTATAGAAAAGGTGGACAAATTGAACATTTCACACCCAGGCCATAGATGGACACTTACCCATAAGAGTTGATTCAAATAAGCTCTGGTTGCTACAACTACTGCCATTCATAATTATGGGTTTTATTCACACTGAAAGGACTTCAAAATAAGATATATCATTTGAAAAATGCAGCCAAAATTCAATCAAAAAGTTTGTTGCACATTTCTTTGTTTGGTAAGGTTAATGTCTGTGCAATTTTCTTTGATTTAACTCAGTTAAATGAGTTGTGCACATACCAACCAAACTACACAGATTCTCAAAAGCCAAGTTACTAATTGAAGTTGTTTCAGTCAGTAGTGCTATTGAAAGCTTTTTCAACAAAGGAGACAGAAGACTGAAATGGATTTAATGAGTCTAGAGTACGTGGCGAGCCAGGAACGGGTCACTGTGCTCTAAACTTGTCTCTCTGTAAACAGATCAATTCTCATCACACTTGTTTTGTTAGGGGGAATAGTAGTGAAGCCAGGTAGGGCCAGAATCATTTGCTCTGCTGCATGACCACAATTTATCTTTTTGTTTTCTCCCTGTCACAGCAGGCCTTGATCATGTAAGAGCCATACCTAAAAGTGACCACTCACAGCTTCACTGAATGAATTAAACTTGCCAGGATGAAAGGGATTACTGTACACTCACTATGCAGGTAAAACAGACAATTCAGCGCTGTTGATAGATTACCTTAAAAATATTCCAACCATTTCTTCTGCCAATGGCAAAGATTTCTAAGAAACTATGTCTAACATCACTAGGAAAATGCCCTTAATTAAAATAGGGTTTTTTTTCCAGACACTTTTTAAACAAAAATGCCATCTCCCTCCCACAAAGAAAAAATAATGGAAACAGATAAATCAAAGCTACATGCTCAGTTCTATAATTCTACCCTCATCTTCCAAAATGCAGTCCACAGGAGAGGAAGGGGAACTTTCTCTAGTATTATGAACGTGACATTAAAGAGCATCTTTTACTTTCCCAACAAAAACTTCAGGATTTTGGATATTGTGTCTCCACTTCTTGACTGCGTTCACAAGAAAAGATCAGGGTGGTTGCCCAAGTAAAAATTGCTACACTGTAGTAATAACACCTTCAGTTCCTACAACTCTGCCAAACCCCAAGCACACTTGAGAACACTGTCTTCTCCATGCACCCAAGACACCAAGAGGAAGGAATGATTCTACCTGCCGTAAAAACTCAGAAACAGAAAAACAGACTATTTCAACAATGTTAGTAATTAGTCGGGCTTTGATTGCTTTATCCCTTGCTGTTTCTAGACTTCCTGTCTTCTACACCTGCTGCTTCTCCCCTCCAACCCCTCAATCTGGGTAAACCATGCAGGGAAACAGCCTCTCTGCTCCCCTAAACAAGTTTGCCGGCCCCCACATGAGTTTGTAGCATAAGTGTGACTATTTGGTAGAAACTAGGTACCACCTGCTCAGGTCACCTTACACAGAGCCTAAACAGAATCGCCAAGCTGCAAGGCTGCTGTTTATGCCCCTACAGCTGTCAGCTAGAGGGCCAAGAGACCTGCAGTCAGCAACTCCCTGCCCCAAAACACGCACACCATTGTCCTACCCAGAAATGGTCCCCTGCCAGAATCACATCCCTCTTCCTTTTGTTCAAGATCATACCTGGACATGGGCTTCCCTGGTGGCTGTGGTTAAGAATCCACCTGCCAATGCAGGGGACACGGGTTTGAGCCCTGGTCTGGGAAGATCCCACATGCCATGGAGCAACTAAGCCCGTGTGCCACAACTACTGAGCCTGCACTCTAGAGCCCATAAGCCACACCTACTGAAGCCCACGTGCCTAGAGCCCGAGCTCCGCAACAAGAGAAGCCCGGGCACCGCAACGAAGAGTAGCCCCCACTCGCCGCAACTAGAGAAAGCCACGTGCAGCAACGAAGACCCCAATGCAGCCAAAAATAAATAATAAATAAATAAATTTATTTTTTAAAAAAATCATACCTGGACATACCCAGAAGTTATGGCGACCATCTGTCATTATCACTGGGCTAGGAGGAGGGAATTTGGAGTTTGTGGTAGTTCTCCGTGGCAACTTCCAGGAAGTAAATCCCTGCACATACATACCTGTCCTCAGTCCTCCAGGGCCAGTGAAGCTGGTCCACCTATCCATTCCCACCAACACAACCAGTGAGCCGTGCAGTGAAAGGAGAAGAGCTTTGGAGCCAGGCAGATCTAGGTCTGAGTGTCAGCTCTAACAGGACTTAAGCTTGAATAAAGGCCATTATCTCTGTGGGCCTAGGTGTTCACATCTTAAACATAGAATTTCACAGGTTGTGGTGAGAATTAAGAAATGTTGTATGTAAAGCACTGAGCACAGGGCCTTCTACGTGGGGAACAGGTTGTGAGATGATGACTAATGATCAATGAATGGTCTTCAAGACCATTGTGAATATGTGAAACTGTGCTTTCCATAGATCCACCAGTGGCTGTGGGCTGTGAGCCCCCCAGAAATTGTTCTGTGTATAGGATCTCATCTATCCTGAAACCACCAAAATTTAGAATCCAATAATTTAAAGTACATGACTGATGGCAGCATACCCTGACTACAGGACCTCCCTTCCGTCTTAAACTCTTAAAAGTTGAGTGACAAAACCTAAGCCCATAGCACATAGTCCCTTCTATTCCAAGAAGCATTTATTGGGCATGTACTGGGTGCAAGGCACCCACCCTGCTTAGCGTCCAGGAAAACCAGGATGGATAAGTGTATTTGCTTTTCTCAAGGAATCACAGCCCACTGAGGGAGTTAAACATACAGTCATATGTGATGGTGACAGACAAAATGAAATCCAAGATAACACAGTCAAAGCACCCCTTCAGAAAGCACAGGCCTTCCATGGGCCTCACACAGGCTCATCAAGCACTGACACCAATGGTTATGGCTGAGGCCCAGAAATAAAGCACAGCAAAGATGAGGCACAAGTACTGATTTCTATGAGTAGACAGATTGGCAACCCTCATCCCCCAACCCCAGCCCATGGTACTGGACTAGAAAGTCCATACTGCTCTCCAAGTGTGAATGGGATATGCTACAGCTGCCAAATATTTGTGTTCTCATATATGTGCCCTTCGCCTGTCTCCCTGACCTCAGAAGGGCCCTGAGACACACAGCCACGTCTGTTTTTCTTTATTTTTGTTTTTTACATAAAAGCACATACATTTATTATTAATTTTAATAATATTAAAGACATATAATTTACAAATAATAGAGTATGCAGTACTATGTCATAAGTTCTTTATAGCCAATTGAATATTACAGGGTGCTTTGGTTGACTGTTGCTGAACTCTCATATCTGTATGCAACCTATGATTGCAGTTCAACCATGATTTGACAAATGGAGTTCCATTCCAATTCACTCTTTCCCAATAAATTTATTGTCATTAAGTCTGAAATGTGATCTACTATTAAACTATTTTTATCCTGATATAAACTATACTCATTGAATTGAAATTTCTTTCAATTTTAGCACTACATATTTCAGAACCTCACCATCTGGCAATGAAGTGAGTGACTATTGTGCTGAACTGCATAATAGTTTTCAAATACTGGGAGAATATTTCCTTAATGTTCTGTGCTATTCATAGTGTGGTGGCCACAGACACACCACACTTTTGGTTTAATCTGCATTTTTTACATTTTTCTCAATTACTTTCTTAAGTTTAGACAAGTAACAAACTAATAAATCAAACTCTGACTTGTAGCATTTGCTGATTTCCATGATGTAAATATTCTCATCATGCATACCTCTTTTTCTTTGTAGCCCTGAATCTGTCTGGGTGTCTGATAGGTCCCTTGTCCAGGGCCCTGCAGCCCCTTGCAAGCATGACCAAGATGTCTGCTTCCAACACAGGAGGGATTCGCACATTCTTTGGCAAGTCCAGGTATCATGTGAGTCAACAAAGTAAAAGCTGAGAGTGACAAGGTCATTCAAGGGTATGGAAAGAAACTGTGGGGCATATGGCCTTGTTTGGACAACTCAGCCAGGCAATGAGCAAATCCTCACTGATGGTGTCCCATGGAGCCTCAGTTCCTTTCTATCAGCTTTCAAGGGAGTTGGCTCTTTCTCTCCACTCCTGGTGAGGTTGCAACTGCCAGCCCCAATCTGGACAGGAGACATGCCTCGGTTAGTACCTAAGTTAGAAGAGGTGGTGAGCAGCTCCTCTCTGGCCTGATGAGACCCTCACAGAGGGGGGCCAACTTTAGAGAGCAGCATCTGGTGCCCTCTCATCATTCACTCCTAGCTCAGCAGCCTCAGGATCCATATCCACCAGCCTGGAAAACTCCTCCAATTACACAGCTGGTGACCCTGTCAAGAAATAGAAGCATCTTGACTGGTTTCCCCCTCCAGTCCAGTGTTCCCCAGCTAAACACCCTTCCCCAACCCCACGACGCCTTCTACACACAGCAGTCAAAGATCCTTCTAAAGCAAAGTGCCAATGGCTTCACTCTGCTGCTTTAAAAGTTCCCCATTTCTCTGCCAATATTCAGAATAACATCCAAACTCCCCGGTTCGAAGTACAATGCACTTCATGACCTGCGCTCATACCACTTTCCGGTTCCATTTCCCCCCTTCACTCTACACTGTAGCATTCGTGCTGACTTCCCTCCAGTCTCATAAGAACATTTTTCATTCTCCCTCTGTCTCTCTCTCTTTTTCCCTCTTGCTCTCTCAATCCTTGTGCAAACCCTTTCTTCTGAATATGACCCACTGTGCAGCTCTAATCCCTCATCCTCTTGCTCAGCAGAACTCTTTCAGGGCTGAATTTAAATGTCATTTCCAGAAAACTGCAGGCCAATATCACTGATGAACATAGATGCAAGATCCTCAACAAAATACTAGCAAACAGAATCCAGCAGCACATTAAAAGGATCACACACCATGATCAAGGGAGGTTTATCCCAGGAATGCAAGGATTCTTCAATATATGCAAATCAATCAATGTCATAAACCATATTCACAAATTGAAGGATAAAAACCATATGATCATCTCAGCAGATGCAGAAAAAGCTTTTGACAAAATTCAACACCCATTTATGAGAAAAACTCTCCAGAAAGTAGGCATAGAGGGAACCTACCTCAACACAATAAAGACCATATATGAAAAAGGCACAGCCAACATCGTTCTCAGTGGTGAAAAACAAAACATTTCCTCTAAGATCAGGAACAAGACAAGGTTGTCCAATCTCACCACCATTATTCAACATAGTTTTGGAAGTCATGGCCACAGCAATCAGAGAAGAAAAAGAAATAAAAGTAATGCAAATCAGAAAAGAAGAAGTAAAATTTTCACTGTCTGCAGATTACATGACACTATACATAGAGAATCCTAAGATGCTACCAGAAAACTACTAGAGCTAATCAAGGAATTCGGTAAAGTAGCAGGATACAAAATTAATGCACAGAAATCTCTTGCATTCCTATACACTAATGATGAAAAATCTGAAAGAAATTAAGGAAACACTCCCATTTACCACTGCAACAAAAAGAATAAAATACCTGGGAATAAATCTGCCCAAGAAGACAAAAGAACTGTATGCAGAAAACTATAAGACACTGATGAAAGAAATTAAAGATGATACAAACAGATGGAGAGATATAGCATGTTCTTGGATTGGAAGATTCAGCATTGTGAAAATGACTATACTACCAAAGCAATCTATAGATTCAATGCAATCCCTATGAAACTACCAATGGCATTTTTCACAGAACTAAAACAAAGAAATTTCACAATTTGTATGGAAACACAAAAGACCCCGAATAGCCAAAGCAATCCTGAGAAAGAAAAACGGAGCTGGAGGAATCAGACTCCCTGACTTCAGACTATACTACAAAGCTACAGTAATCAAGACAGTATGGTACTTGCACAAAAACAGAAATATAGATCAATGGAACAGGATAGAAAGTCCAAAGATAAACCCATGAACATATGGTCACCTTACTTTTGATAAAGGAGGCAAGAATATACAATGGAAAAAAGACAGCCTCTTCAATAAGTGGTGCTGGGGAAACTGGACAGCTACATGTAGAAGAATGAAATTAGAACACTCCCTAACACCATACACAAAAATAAACTCAAAATGGATTAAAGACCTAAATGTAAGGCCAGACACTATAAAACTCTTATAGGAAAACACAGGCAGAACACTCTATGACATAAATCACAGCAAAATCCTTTTTGACCCACTTCCTAGAGAAATGGAAATAAAAATAAAAATAAACAAATGGGACCTAATGAAACTTAAAAGCTTTTGCAGGGCAAGGGAAAACATAAACAAGACGAAAATACAACCCTCAGAATGGGAGAAAATATCTGCAACTGACAAAGGATTAATCTCCAAAATTTACAAGCAGTTCATGCAGCTCAATATCTAAAAAACAAACAACCCAATCCAAACATGGGCAGAAGACCTAAATAGACATTTCTCCAAAGAAGATATACAGATTGCCAGCAAACACATGAAAGGATGCTCAACATCACTACTAATTAGCGAAGTGCAAATCAAAAGTACAATGGGGTATCACCTCACACCACTCAGAATGGCCATCATCAAAAAATCTACAAACAATAAATGCTGGAGAGGGTGTGGAGAAAAGTGAACCCTCTTGCACTGTTGGTGGGAATGTTAATTGATACAGTCACTATGGAGAACAGTATGGAGGTTCCTTAAAAAACTAAAAATAGAACTACCATACAACCCAGCAATCCCACTACTGGGCATATACCCTGAGAAAACCATAATTCAAAAAGAGTCATGTACCAAAATGTTCATTGCAGCTCTATTTACAATAGCCAGGAGATGGAAGCAACCAAAGTGTCCATCATTGGATAAATGGATAAAGAAGATGTGGCACATACATACAATGGAATATTACTCAGCCATAAAAAGAAATGAAATTGAGTTATTTGTAGTGAGGTGGATGGACCTAGAGTCTGTAATACAGAGTGAAGTAAGTCAGAAATAGAAAAACAAATACCGTATGGTAACACATATATATGGAATCTAAAAGAAAAAAAAGAAAAAAATTGGTTCTGATGAACCTAGGGGCAGTACAGGAATAAAGACACAGACGTAGAGAATGGACTTGAGGACACAGGGTGTGTGGGGGGGGGGGAGGGTAAGATGGGACGAAGTGAGAGAGTGGCATGGACATATATACACTACCAAATGTAAAATAGATAGCTAGTGGGAAGCAGCTGCATAGCACAGGGAGATCAGCTCGGTGCTTTATGACCACCTAGAGGGGTGGGATAGGGAGGGTGGGAGGGAGACACAAGAGGGGGAGATATGGGGATATATGTATATGTGTAGCTGATTTACTTTTTTATAAAGCAGAAACCAACACACTATTGTAAAGCAATTATACTCCAAAAAAGATCTTAAAAAAAATTTTAAATAAAATGTTAACATATAAAAATAATAATAAATGTTTATTATTATTTTAACATTAAATAAATAAATAAATAAATGTCATTTCCTCCTGGAAGCCATCTATATCCATTCCCACCTCCAAAGACTAAGTGAGGTATCTTTCCTTTGCATTTCCAAGGCACCGGACACTTCATTATCATGCATTACACTGTATACTTGTTATTGATTCATCTGTATCAGTTATCACCCCCACTCTCCACATATATATTATACACTGGACTCCTTGGAAGCAAGACTCTGCTATTCACCAATATAGGCATATCCCATAACCTAGCATAGTACTTAAAACTTAAGTACATAGTCTATACATATCTATTGAATGAGTGAATGACAGGAAAGTGAATCTATATCACAGTGAGTAAATGACTTCCCTATAACTAAGGTGAACTTTGGATCAAGAAGATATCTAATAAAGCATCCAATTCAACCTTCTCTCCTTTAAAGATAAGGGAATGGCACCCACAGAACCTAAGTGATTTCCTGATTGACAATCAGAATCCCAGCCTGCATAATACCTGGATCCCTAAGTGCCCCCACAGAAGCTCATAAACACCAAAAACTTCAAGAATCCACCCTAAAGGGGATAATTTCTTCTTTGGGGGGTAGGATCCTTAAGACTCTAGCCTCAAATCAAACCAAAATTCAGTAGTACAACTGTAGTGTTCTCTCCAAAGGAAACCCCATCTTTAACCTATTATGCAGGGTTTATCATATTATGTAGAGACCCACTCTAAGGATTTCACAGTTTTTTCAAAGTCTTCTTATTCTGTGTTGAAAGGATGGGCATGGATAACCAGTCTAACTATGCCATCATAGTACCCTCAAAACACCTTTTTGGTTTAACATAATAAAGAGCAACAAGACAAATCTTGGGTTCACCCCTCTAAGTTCTATAGGTGATTTATTGAGTAATTTATGACAAGTTGATATATGATAATACTATAATCTGTAGGACAATAACTGACATAAATTCATAGTATCACATTTGCTTCCTATGGAGATTTATTTTAACAGTATACTACAATCCAAATTGCTGCATTTGGTGAAATTGAGTAGACTGGATTTTACAAATATTCTATCTGGAAGCTGAATTCAACTCCCAGCTTCTTTCCATGCTTGACATGCAAGCAGAAGGAAGTAAGTTGGCTGCTGGTACTGGACAGATGAGGAATAATCTGGAGTCCCTGATTGTTCAGCACCAGCTGGTTGAGGGGTCCCTCTAAGAATGAGTGATGTTACGCTACCCTTTTAGTTCAGTAGGAAGTCCTGAGTGATTGACCTTAATAAAGTTACCAAGCATCCTACTGAACCCAACTCCTGCCCTGGGTATTGACAAAAACAAGAGTTAAAATTTTCATAAATGTTGAAAAAATGTAAGTTCCCCTGTTCAAAATAATCTTCCTGAGACTTTTCCTATGTTCTAAAAGTTCTACTCCCTGATAGAGGCTCTGCTGGCTCCTGGGTGGGAGGCAGCCGCACAATCCATTCCTCTGGGCCTAGTTCCAGGCAAGCAAAAGTTCTTTGCCTTCCATCATCTAATCACCCACGGTCGGTCAAAAGACAGCTTCCCCCAGGAGACAGCAATGCCGGAAACTCTTACATATGTCCTGCTCCCCAGCATACGAAGAAACAGAGCAACTCTGCTTCCAGAAATATCCAGAAGACATCAGATGTTTGAATGGGTAATATCATATTCAAGGAATACTCTACTTAGAGAAAGAATCTGCAGCCAACTCATCAGTAACATAAATGTGTTTTATGGAGAAAAGAATAGAATTATCCCTCTCTGGGGGGGAAATCATAAATAAACAAATAAGTTTGATATGAGGCTAAGAAACATAACCAATTGTACTATTTTCTTCCCCTTTATTTAAAGTTACCATTTCACATCATTTCATAGAGTAAGCTTAACTAACTACTTTTTATTTTTAGAGAGCAGGTTCTTATTAGTCATCAATTTTATACACATCAGTGTATACATGTCAATCCCAATCGCCCAGTTCATCACACCACCACACCCACCACCCTGCCGCTTTCTCCCCTTCGTGTCCATACGTTTGTTCTCTACATCTGTGTCTCAATTTCTGCCCTGCAAACCAGTTCATCTGTACAACTTTTCTAGGTTCCACATAAATCTGTTAATATGCGATATTTGTTTTTCTCTTTCTGACTTACTTCACTCTGTATGACAGTCTCTCGGTCAATCCACTTCACTACAAATAACTCAATTTCATATTTTTTATGGCAGAGTAATATTCCATTGTATATATGTACCACATCTTCTTTATCCATTCGTGTGTCAATGGCATTTAGGTTGCTTCCATGACCTGGCTATTGTAAATAGTGCTGCAATGAACATTGGGGTGCATGTGTATTTTTGAATTATGGTTTTCTCAGGGTATATGTCCAGTAGTGGGATTGCTGGGTCATATGGTAATTCTATTTTTAGTTTTTTAAGGAACCTCCACACTGTTCTCCATACTGGCTGTATCAATTTATATTCCCACAAACAGTACAAGAGGGATCCCTTTTCTCCACACCCTCTCCAGCATTTGTTGTCTGTAGACTTTCCAATGAGCCCATTCTAACTGGTGTGAGGTGATATCTCATTGTAGTTTTGATTTACATTTCTCTAATAAATAGTGATGTTGAGCAGCTTTTCATGTGCTTCTTGGCCATCTATATGTTTTCTTGCAGAAATGTCTATTTAGGTCTTCACCCCATTTTTGGATTGGGTTGTTTGTTTTTTTAGTATTGAGCTGCATGAGCTGTTTATATATTTTGGAGATTAATCCTTTGTCCATTGATTCATTTGCAAATATTTTCTCCCATTCTGAGAGTTGTCTTTTTGACTTGTTTATGATTTCCTATGCTGTGAAAAAGCTTTAAGTTTCATTAGGTCCCATTTGTTTATTTTTGTTTTTATTTCCATTACTCTAGGAGGTGGATCAAAAAAATCTTGCTGTGATTAATGTCAAAGAGTGTTCTTCCTGTGTTTTCCTCTGAATTTTACAGGGTCCGGTCTTACATTTAGGTCTCTAATCCATTTTGAGTTTATTTTTGTGTATGGTGTTAGGGAGTGTTCTAATTTCATTCTTTTACATGTAGCTGTCCAGTTTTCCCAGCACCACTTATTGAAGAGACTGTCTTTTTTCCATTGTATATTTTTGCCTCCATTGTCATAGATTAGTTGACCATAGGTGCGTGGGTTTATCTCTGGGCTTCCTATCTTGTTCCATTGATCTATGTTTCTGTTATTGTGCCAGTACCATATTGTCTTGATTACTGTAACTTTGTAGTATAGTCTGAAGTCAGGGAGTCTGATTCCTCCAGCTCCGTTTTTTTCCCTCAAGACTGCTTTGGCTATTCGGGGCTTTTGTGTCGCCATACAAATTATAAGATTTTTTGTTCTAGTTCCATAAAAAATGCCATTGGTAATTTGATAGGGATTGCACTGAATCTGTAGATTGCTTTGAGTAGTATAGTCATTTTCACAATATTGATTCTTCCAATCCAAGAACATGGTATATCTCTCCATCTGTTGGTATCATCCTTAATTTCTCTCATCAGTGCCTTATAGTTTTCTGCATACAAGTCTTTTGTCTCTTTAGGTAGGTTTATTCCTAGGTATTTTATTCTTTTTGTTGCAGTGGTAAATGGGAGTATTTCCTTAATTTCTCTTTCAGATTTTTCATCATTATTGTATAGGAATGCAAGAGATTTCTGTGCATTGTTTGTATCCTGCAACTTTACCAAATTCCTTGATTAGCTCTAGTAGTTTTCTGGTGGTATCTTTAGGATTCTCTATGTATAGTATCATGTCATCTGCAGACAGTGAAAATTTTACTTCTTCTTTTCCCATTTGTATTCCTTTTATTTCTTTTACTTCTCTGATTGCCGTGGCTAGGACTTCCAAAACTATATTGAATAATGTGGTGGAGTGGACATCCCTGTCTTGTTCCTGATCTTAGAGGAAATGCTTTCAGTTTTTCACCATTGAGAATGATGTTGGCTGTGGATTTGTCATATATGGCCTTTATTATGTTGAGGTAGGTTCCCTCTATGCCCACTTTCTGGAGAGTTTTTCTCATAAATGGGTGTTGAATTTTGTCAAAAGCTTTTTCTGCATCTATTGAGATGATCATATGGTTTTTATTCTTCAATTTGTGAATATGGTTTATGACATTGATTGATTTGCATATATTGAAGAATCCTTGCATCCCTGGGATAAATCCCACTTGATCATGGTGCATGATCCTTTTAATGTGCTGTTGGATTCTGTTTGCTACTATTTTGTTGAGGATTTTTGCATCTATATTCATCAGTGATATTGGTGTGTAATTTTTTTTTTTTTGTAATATTTTTGTCTGGTTTTGGTATCAGGGTGATGGTGGCCTCATAGAATGAGTTTGGGAGTGTCCTTCCTCTGCAATTTTTTGGAAGAGTTTGAGAAGGATGGGTGTTAGCTCTTCTTTAAATGTTTGATAGAATTCACCTGTGAAGCCATCTGGTCCTGGACTTTTGTTTGTTGGAAGATTTTTAATCACAATTTCAATTTCATTACTTGTGATTGGTCTGTTCATATTTTCTATTTTTTCCTGGTTCAGTCTTGGAAGGTTATACCTTTCTAAAAATTTGTCCATTTCTTCCAGGTTGTCCATTTTATTGGCAAAGAGTTGCTTGTAGTAGTCTCTTAGGATGCTGTGTATTTCTGTGGTGTCTGTTGTAACTTCTCCTTCTTCATTTCTAATTTTATTGATTTGAGTCCTCTCCCTCTTTTTCTTGATGAGTTTAGCTAAAGATTTATCAATTTTATCTTCTGAAAGAACCAGCTTTTACTTTTATTGAACTTTGCTATTGTTTTCTTTGTTTCTATTTCATTTATTTCTGTTCTGATCTTTATGATTTCTTTCCTTCTGCTAACTCTGGGTTTTGTTGGTTCTTCTTTCTCTAGTTTCTTTAGGTGTAAGGTTAGATTGTTTATTTGAGAAATTTTCAACTATAATCTCTTCAAATATTTTCTCTGGTCCTTTCTCTCTTCTCCTTCTGGGACCCCTATAATGTGAATGTTGTTGCGTTTAATGTTGTACCAGAGGTCTCTTAGGCTGTCTTCATTTGTTTTCATTCTTTTTTCTTTATTCTGTTCTGCAGAAGTGAATTCCACCATTCTGTCTTCCAGGTCACTTATCCGTTCTTCTGCCTCAGTTATTCTGCTATTGATTCCTTCTAGTCTATTTTTCATTTCAGTTATTGTATTGTTCATCTCTCTTTGTTTGTTCTTTAATTCTTCTAGGTCGTTGTTAAACAGTTCTTGCATCTTCTCAAACTTTGCCTCCATTCTTTTTCCGAGGTCCTGGATCATCTTCACTCTCATTATTCTGAATTCTCTTTCTGGAAGGTTGCCTATCTCCACTTCATTTAATTGTTTTCTGGGGTTTTATCTTGTTCCTTCATCTGGTACATAGCCCTCTGCCTTTTCATCTTGTCTATCTTTCTGTGAATGTGGTTTTTGTTCCACAGGCTGCAGGACTGTAGTTCTTCTTGCTTCTGCTGTCTGCCCTCTGGTGGATGAGGCTGTCTAAGAGGCTTGTGCAAGTTTCCTTAACTAACTTCTTTTAAAAATGATTTTTAAACTAGAGGAGTGGCATACTTTTAAAATCTAAAGTAGGATTCAGATGATACAATTCTCAATTAACCAAAGATATATCCTAGTAGATCCTACTTACCACTTCACTTGATCACATCTTTCTTCTAGGCTGCTCTCAAAGACACTGAGCCCACTCCCCAGCCCTTCCCAGTGTAGTTCTGCCTGAGGCAGTTTCTTCCAGCCTGCCCTCCACCCAGAGGCCTCGGTTAGACAGAAGCCACACTGGTTTTCTTGTTCTGAAAACATGAATTTTTCTAGGATCACCTTTATTATATCAAACAAACATACTTATCCTCTGAAATGTTCTTTTCTAAGAAAACAAAATGAGGTGTCTGCAGAGCACTGGTACATTCTCACTTAAAACATTGCAGATGTCATCATTCCTTAAGGAAATATTTTTCTCACAACAGAAAACAGAAGTTTCTTTCATCCTGACTTCCAACTCTGTTCTTATTTGTTTGATGTGGAGGAGGACTTTGAGAAATTGTCAGCAAGGGACTTCTAAGGCTAGGTTGTTTGTTTAGATGCTGTCTCCTCTATGACAGTGACAGTGACCTGTTCCTCTTTGAACACAAAGCCTGTGACAAAATTACAGAGTCTTTATAGTTGCTCAATAAACGCAGTTGAACGTGGACTGAATTACTATACTTAATAAGAAACAAGAGAGCACAATGTTTGAATAAAACAATGTTTAAATAAGCAAGTTGCCATTGACTCCAGACTCCCACCCAAAAGGAGGAATCACTTTTACAACAGCCTGGCTTCTGTGTGAGTTCCAGTGAGGAGAAGTGATTTCGCTACTTGGAGCCCACCCTCTTGTTCTGGAAAATCCAACTGCTTATACTGAACTGAAAGCAGAGTCCCTGAAATTTCCATTTGATTTGGTACAAATTAGGCTTGAAATCCTCATGTTAAAATCACCTTGAAGGCTCTGGTTGGATTTTGATTTTAGCAGTGGAACACCAGCTTCCTTTGTATACTCTAAGAACTTGGACCTGGCAAAAACAGCTTTGGGAAGGGTAACAAAGTAATAAGCTGATCTTCACATATACCTCCCCATCTTGGGAGGAACCAAAATGAAACTGATGGAAACTTTCCATTGCTAAGGCAAGAGAGTCACCTATGTTGCAAGGGCCATGTTGAAAGGACATTTCTTCGCATTCTGAATATCAATGTGGCTACAATCTTACCAAAGTGTTTAAAAATATTTGGCCATTCATTCATTCTCAAGTATCTTTTGCATGCCTACTAAATGCCAGGCACTGTGATAGGTACTGGACAGAGAGAAATTGAAGATATAATCAAGGCTCTCAAGAAAGTCACATTCTAGTTTTAAAGAAGTAAACCAATAAGTATCACACTCTAATAACTGCTCTGCTATCTATAGACACAGACTTCTAAAGAAATTTAAGGAGAGACATATTTAAATCAGTCAGCCAAGGTCACGGAAGTCTTCTCCAAGTTGGAAATGCTTGACTTGATTCACTGGATGACAGTAAAATTTGGCCAGCCAAAAAAAAGGAAGGGTATTTGAAGCACAAAGATTATCCGGCATAGTAGCACAGAGGATACAGAAACTAAAAAATGTTCAGGCTTGCAAATGGCTTAATGTATTTGGAACGTGGGTTGAAATAAGAGACTGACAGAAAGGTGAAGCTGGATGTGTATGCCAGGGTCTGATCATGAAAGAATTAATATGCCATGCTAAAAGTTTACCTTTATCCTTCAGAATAGAAAGCCACTGAAAACTTTTGAGAAGGGAAGTAGCAATATGATATTTGCATTTTGGAACGATCACCCTCGTGGCATGGTAGAAAGTGGATTAAAGGGGACAAGAGCAAGCCAAGGAGAAAAGATTCGGTTGGGATGATCTAGGATAGAATAAAGGGGGCAGTACCGGCAGTAGAGAGAAAGGGGCTGATTTAAAACACACTGGGGAAGTGGACGTGAGTTGAGCAGAAGGATGAGTCTAGGATGATTCCAAGATTTCTAGTTCATGTGATGAGGTGGAAAGGGGCACATTCATTAAGCTGCTTTTCTCAGTGTTGTATGTGGACCACAAACATCAGAACCACTAGAGGTGTTTGCAAACAATGTCGATTCCTCACGCCATCCTACACTTCATGAGTCAAAATTTATGCATAATGAAGTTTGATACATACTTCACACAAGTAAGAAATGCAGAAAGAGGAGCAGGTGAGATAGTAAGGAAGGTAATGAGCTTAGTTTAAAGCCTAATGCTTTTGAGAAGCCAATGGAGTATCTACAGGGATAGGTAATACAGGACTCCAGCTCAGGAGAAAGAAAAGGTCTGAAGTTGTTTTCTTTAGGAGTCAACAGATTTTAATGTTCAAGCTAAAGACATAGGTGGGTTTTTTGGGGGGTTTTTTGGTTTTTTGTTTTGTTTTGTTTTTGTGCGGTATGCAGGCTGCTCACTGTTGTGGCCTCTCCCGTTGTGGGGCACAGGCTCCGGACGCGCAGGCTCAGCGGCCATGGCTCACGGGCCCAGCCGCTCCGCGGCATGTCAGATCTTCCCAGACCGGGGCACGAACCCGTGTCCCCTGCATCGGTAGGAGGACTCTCAACCACTGCGCCACCAGGGAAGGCCCAACATAGGTGGTTTTTAAACAAAATCATCTAGGAGCATACAGAAGGGAAGCAATGAGAAAAGGCCTGAGATTAACTATGGGAATATTGAGATGTAGGATATTGTCAGGGGAAAGTAGCCCACAAGGAAACACAGTGTGTAATAGCACAAAACATACTGAGTTCAGCCCAGTTTCTACTGAACCAGCAGAGATAAAACCTAGGGCAAGCATAGCTTTTCTAATTATTCAAATCCATTCTGTCTCTAGAGAGGGTAGGAGATTATGTCATATGACTACCATTTAAATCTGTAATGAGAGGTTTCATAATGCCTTTACCATGAGCTGCTCAGGTCATTTTCTACCTAATTACTCCCCCAAACAAAATGACTTTGGTCACAACAAGGGAATGCACAGTAGCCAGTTGTGTGGCTGCATGCACACAAGCTTTATAGTCACCTCTTAGATCCCAACTTAGCCCAGGAATGGGGAGGAATAATAGGAAAAGCAGGCTAACATAACTGTTGCTCATGTGTTCTCTGTGACAGCAAAGTGTCAGAGTGGTCACTGGGCTCTGGGCCTCAAAAGACATAGACCAGCCTCCAACTGCCTTAAGAGTAAATGGCCGCAAGAAATTCTTCAAAGATAGGCAACAGGGACTAGACTTTCAAACATATTCCAGGTAACTTCTCTACTTCATGCTGCACAGCATAACTCTGTAAGGTCCCTCAGTGACAGGGATAGAGAGGACTTAATCACTTTCCTATACCTCAAATGCATTCTATTCAAATACTTCAAACATTTAAACTAACCCAATCTATGCAGACTTCAAACAGCAAACTTAGCACAGTAGAGTTACTATCATCCAAAACACTTTTTTCTTATGATCGATAAAACTCATTATATTTGAAAATTCAGACAATTCCCACAACATAACACTTAACCATAAGAGATCCAACCCTAGCAATCATTTCAAAACAATTTATTTAAAGCTATCAGAACTGCTCATGACCTTCTAAGCCATCACTTGTCGAAGGACTTTCAAGATTTCTATTTGGGCAAACAAACCCTCAAGGGTTTTTTTCAGTATTACGCTTGGAGAACAGGAGATAGCTGATTTGCACAGCTATGTAGATGATAGAAAGACAGTGGTTACAGCATGTCCAATATCTTGGCTAGTATTCATCAGGGGTCGGAAAGGTAGAAGGCTAAGCTGCGTTGATTCTGATCCCAACATACCCAATGGTTTATCAAGTAGTTTACTCCAATCTCTCAGCATCATCTCTCTGTGCCTCAGTTTCCTCATCCATAAAATAGGGATACTTTACCTATCTTGTATGGGTGTTGAGAGGGTTAAATAAGGTAATCTATATGAACACATAGTAAGTGCTCTGTAATGTTTGCTCTTATTATTTTCATTGTCAAATTCAGTAAAGCGCCATTTTGATCTGCATATCATGTAGGTTAAAAAAAATTATTTTAAGGAAAAAAATCCTCATCATGAATAAGGCATTTTCATTTTTTAAAAATTATCAGAGGCTCTTAGATACAGGCTTCTAAAGTCCAAATGCAGCCTATTTGATGAAGCTAGTATCCGTTATCTCTTCAGCTCTACTTGACTTTTAGCCTAAATAGATGCCACAGGATTCCATTTGGTCGGGCAATTTGTTGTAGAGGAGAGCAAGGACTTTTACATAAATGTTAAGTCCAGGTTCCCTTAATTTCCAGCTTTAAAGCATTGAGAAGGGTTCTTAACACTGAGCTCCATTTCCTCACTCATGGAAAGGAGACCATATCACTAACTTGGAAGGACTTTTGAAAGGATTAAAAATGAGATAACATAATAGTTTTCAATTACTGTGTTTCTCTTCCCCTTTCAGTAGAAACACCAAACTTGTCCCAAAGTTTATCACTTATGGGACATACGTCTAAAGTCCAGAGCTAAGGCCCAGCAATGGTGACTACAGTCCTCACATATCAATAAAACCACCATTTTTTTTCCTCCCTATTATTCATTGCATTTAAATCATGACAGTTCAAGAAATGCCCCATCACATATCATCTCAGTCGGGGCAGAGGGGGGCACTTACTAGATAGAGCTCATTAAACATTAAGTATAGAATTGAAGCACAGCCTTTATACCAGGGATCACCAGCTCAAATATCTATAGGGATCATCCATAGAATAGAAATGAGAGAAGCAGGTTGGGTGTAACAATAGGGAGAGGTGAGGACTGTGGCAAACTACAGAGTTTGTGCCCTCTCTAACGTCAGCAGGGACAACAACGTGGTTTACTCCAATTGTCCCTATGCAAGAATGAAAGCCCAGTATTGCCAGAGCTTAGTTTTTTAAAAAGAAGCCAGAAATCACATTTGTACGTGAAATATTCTGAATTCTAAATATTAGCATCAAGTTCTATTAAAAATGAACAAACAATAGAGGCCAAATAAAAATCCTTTGTGCCAAATTCAATCCATGGGCCATCAGATTGCAACTTCTGATTTATAAATCATCATTATGATCACCATATGGCCAACCCTGGCAGAATCTCAAAAGTTCACTAACGTGAACCCTTTCTTTCTTACCATGTATAACTAGCTTTGCTCTCCTTCCCTTCGTATCAACCAAGACTAACCAGATAATATTAAAGAGAACTTGGAAAGGATACTTCAAAGAAGTAAACTTGCCTGGACTAATTATCTCCAGGCAAGTTTTTTTGGTTTTTGGTTTTTGGTTTTTACCCAAGATCCCCTCAAATGCTTTCTTTGACAAGTCCTGGGCCGTTGGTATTAAAAGGCCTGCCTGATGAGGCAGGGGCAAAGGACAAAAGACGCAGGTCTGTCTCAATTCAGGAGGTCCCCTCCCCCATCATGCCAGCTGACCTTGACAAGAAGGGTGGTGGAAAGTGGCTGGCTCTCATGCTCACTGACATTTGGAAGCACAGGTGTGGCCCAGAGCCCTGTAACAAGCCCAAGCCTGAGGGGGGGACTCCCCTGACAGTCTAAGCAGGAGGCTGAATCTGTCACTGTCTGGCTGGAGCAGCTGAAGCGGCTGTCTGGGACAAGTGCTGACACCGGAAGCCTGAATAGGGGCTCAGTCAAGCAGGCATTTGTTACAGAAAACTCCCCTAACTCATATTTCACAGTGATCAGAGGCGGTGAGGCGGAGACATAAAGTGGCTCATCACTGTAGTATTAGCCATGGTGGTTATCACACAGGGACAGCTGGGCTGAAGCCAGAGAAGCCCTCTTTGGAGACAATAAAATGTTCAGTGCCCTGGGGTGGTACCTCCTCCCCATCCCCCATCTCCCATCCACCAATGCATGGCACTCTAACACCCCCTTGAGGCTCTGAAAGGAAAGAGCACAAGGAGGATGTGCTGGGTGGGGGAGGAAGGTGCCCACTTGGAGGTAACCAGAGCCTGAGGACTGAGCCCTGCCTACGGTCACTTCAGACCCAGGCCCTGGCCTTTTGTTTCCAGAGCCTCTCCTGATTCGAAACAATGAGTGTCCTTTGGGACTTATCCTTCTAAAGAAGCGGTTTTATTTTTCTTTCATCAATGCTGCTTTACAATGCACTCCACAATGCTCATTTCTGTGCTCAATCAGTCTGATGGAATTGAGAGACAAATGAAAGAAACAGAGGAAATGCCATCAAATTTAGTTTTTGTCTCAGGAGTTTCATAAACAAATAGTGCCCCGCCCACTTTTTTAATTACATTGGCATGGCAATCAAGAACGGTGATTATTTCCAAGTGTCTCACCCATTAACTAAGATGCCCCCACAACCCTGCTCCAGAGCCCATCCAGCATTGTTAGAGACTTTCCTCCTTTGGAAAACTTGAGAACCAAGTTTAAAATAATAAGCAAATAGTGGGAAGCAGTGGCACAGCACTGGGAGATCAGCTCGGTGCTTTGTGACCACCTAGAGGGGTGGGATAGGGAGGGTGGGAGGGAGATGCAAGAGGGAGGGGATATGGGGATATATGTATACGTATAGCTGATTCACTTTGTTTATAAAGCAGAAACTAACACACCATTGTAAAGCAATTACACTCCAATAAAAAAAATTTTTTAAATAAGCAAAAATGAAACCTTTCTCCGAGTAACCATGACTCTTTTGAATTCAAAAGCCAAATGCCTTTGACATGACTACAGATCCTCAGTTACACAGTTACAAATTGGACAATAGAAATAATCGCTAGACGGGGCTTCCCTGGTGGCGCAGTGGTTGAGAGTCCGCCTGCCGATGCAGGGGACACGGGTTCGTGCCCCGGTCCGGAAAGATCCCACATGCCGCGGAGCGGCTGGGCCCGTGAGCCATGGCCGCTGAGCCTGCGCGTCCGGAGCCTGTGCTCCGCAACGGGAGAGGCCACAACAGTGAGAGGCCCGCGTACCGCAAAAAAAAAAAAAAAAAAAAAGAAATAATCGCTAGAATACTCACAAATATCTGTCTCATATTCAACCATTATGGTGACAGTAATAATATTAAGAATAACCACTTATTGGACACTTAGCATGTAATAAGCCTTCCTCTAAGCATTTACATTACTGAAGCTTCACAATAACCAATGAGATAGGAATATTAATATCCCAGTATTACAGGAGACGAAACCAAGGTACAGGAGGTGTAATTTAATTGTTCAAGTCACATAGCTTGGAAGAGGCAGAGTCTGGATTACAAGTAAACAGTGCCTTATACATAGTACTAAAAATGTTTATTCATTAGAGTTGCTAAGGAATGGTGGCAAAAGAACTCAATTTAGAATCAGAACACCTTGATTTAGTCTTAATATGTAAACAACACGTACCAAATTAATGAGAAAAAAGATGACTACTCCAACAGAAAAATAAAGCACAAAATAGAAACTTTACATAAAATTTTGAAAAGTGACTGAAAAAAATACATACAAAATCTCACTAGTATTCAGATATTTGAAAATTACAGCAACATGATATACTAGCTTTTGCTTATCAAATTGACAAATATCTCTTAAAATTGTAATATCCAGAGTGGGTAAGAGTATACTATCAGACACTATAAGCAAAAGTGTTGGTTTATATAACATTTCTGGGGGGCAACCTGATAATATATGTCAAAATCTTGCAAGTGGTTTATATCTTCTCTGGTAGTTTTGAAACATGGCTGTAAATTCTTTGACACTCCTTCCATTGAGAGGTAGGGATCTATATCCTCTCCTCCCTGAACTGGGGCAGGATTGTGACTGCTTCAACCAAAGGAGTACAGCAAAAATGACATCAAGTGACCTTCAAGCCTAGTTCATAAAGCCCATATACATCTGCCGTGTGCCACTGACATAACTCTTGGAGCCTTGAGCCGAGTCATAAAAGCACTACACTGAGATCACCAGGCTGCAGAGACCACATGTAGAACAACAGTCAACAGTCCTAGCTGAGCCCAGCATTTGAGTCTCCTGGGGGAGATCTCAGACATCATACAACAGAAAACAATCATCCCTGCTGTGTCCTCTCTGAATTCCTAACAAGCATCCATGAGCATAATAAAATGGGGGTTATTTAATGCGGCTAAGTTTGGGGTTGGTTTGTTACACAGCAATAGATAACTGGAATAACCTCTTATACAGCAATTATTCTTCTAAAGTCTACCCTAAGGGAATAGAGATATGCACAAGAATTATATACAAAGATGTTTATGGCATCATTGTTTAAAATAAAGTAAAATGGGAAACATACATTTGAATAATAAGGGCTTTATTCATCCACTGATGAAATGTGACTATTTAAAATCAAGTTTTAGAAAACTATTTATTAATATGGAAAAAAATCTTCATAACATATTATTTAGAGGGGGCTTTTAAAATAACATAGAACGCAGAAGTTCACTTTTGTGGGAAAAAACAAACATATACATATGCAGTAAAACCAGATGAAAATACTCCAAATTTTAAATAGTGGCTATTACTGAGCTGTGATATTATGGGAGATTTTTATTTTCTTCTTGGTGATTATCTGCATTTCTAAAATTCATGAAAGTAGTAGACAATGTGCTAATAATACATGGAATGACCTCATTAAATCTGTGTAACTTTTAAGAACTCTTATAGAAGACCTGAGTTCAAATTCTAGCAACTTCTGTCTTACTGCCTTTTTAGAAAGATTCTAAACTTTAATTTTCTTATCTGTCAAACCAAGATAATAACACATCTACCTCCAATGGTTATTATTAGGTTAAACTACATAATAACTAAGTTCCTGGTATGGACCCATATACCCATTAGGCATTCAATCAATGGCTTTTTAAATTCAATGATAAGGAGTTTGTCCAAATTTTCAAACACAATCAGAATGAGCATTTGAAACAAATATCTGTAGCTCCCAATTGAATAAAGAACATTAAGGTTTGACCTTGTGTTTCACCACTCATCTAAAACAAGTGGGATTTGGCCAAACTGCAAACCACTGTGGCAAACTACAGTGTCTCTCACTGCCACAGGTTGATTTTTTTTTTTCAGAGACATCAATGGTTTAATGGATGGGGGAGCTTACACGTCTGAATCAGGGTCCTGGAGCGTCACCCTACTGCTTGTAGCAGACGGCAGGCAGGATGTGGTGGCAGTCATCCCTCCGGGGGAAGGGGAGATTACCAGTTACAGGGGAATTGACGTCAGGTGGGCTCATTAGTTACCAGGGAAACCAGTAGAAGGGCACGCGCCTCACCTCCCCTTTGATGAGAATAATCACCAGCTGGGGCCTGGCACAAGCATGTGGGAAGGTCAGTCCAATGCTTAGGGTATCGGTGAAGCAGGCACTGGTAGGGCGGGTGGATGTACAGAGAGCAAGACAACAGCCATCTTGAGAGGCCTGACCATACACTCTACCCCTCCCTACCCTGCATGACCCTTACCATCTTGGTTCACCCCCTCTTCCGCAATTCCCTAAGGTCGCTGCAACCAGACGCCACAATACAATACAGACAGCAGCAGCCAGAGAGCATCAAGATTAAGATACCCAGTATACTCAGGACAGTCATTTTTCCAGGATGTGGGCACATTTTGGAGCCAAGCATTTACCGGGTCAATGGAAAGGGAGTCAATAGCAGCAGTGCCCTGTCCAGTTATAAGGAAGAAAAGGCCACCCCTAGTTTTCACAAACCCATAGCCACCCCCACGGGGAGGGGAAGGCTTGGTTTTAAAAGAAACATTCTGATGGCCTATCCAGGAGTCTGAGCAGTCAAAATTTAGGTCTGCCACCCCAGGTTATGTCGGGTACCATTAGGGGTGGACCCATTACATCTTCCCAAACAAAAAACAGTTAATCCCAATAGTTGGACTTGTGTATACAGAAGCCAACCTATTCCACTCTGCGCACATAGCATAGCCCGGGGGGGCCCATGAGCAGTCAGTTGTACAGCAACGTTCACCACCAGGGGTCCTTCTGATGTGTTGGCACGTGGAACGGGAAGTTGGTGAAGTCTCCCCCACGGTCAGTAGTCCCCACATAGCCACAGTAGCTGGGTCAAGTTTTCATGGAAGTCCAGAGGAGGACAATGGCATCTCGCTGTAAACCTGGCAGTTAGACTCATTTCCCAGTGAAGTCAGTGTTGCGGCTCAGTCCTCGAATAGATTTCCTCCCTCAGACGAAATGTAAGACATCTAACAGGCACAACATGGGAAGATTATGACCATTAAGCAAAATACAAGCAGTAACCCTATGTGAGATAATGCCACACCTGCCTGTGGTTTTGTCCTGGTCTGCAAAACAGTACAGAAGGCTCAAGTTTTCAGTAATACAGGAACGTGTCCAAAATCACGTATACAATGGCCACCTCATTTTACGTTGGATGTCTGAACCACAGTTACTCCATTTTGACTTTCAAATGCATTCCCTTCCTCAATGGCCAAAGCAGATGTACAACACATGTCTGAAAGGCCACAAAACAGGCTGCTCTGGTCAGTAAAATTTAAGTTAAACCATGTATAAGCCAGAATCACTCCCCCAAACCTCAATATGTGCAGATTTTTCCATCATTTCTCCTTTTGATTGCAAATCTTCCAATAGAAAGCTCTGATGATCAAAATATATGTCCCGCGATGCTGGAGTGCTGACTCCTACCCCAGGTTCAGATCATGTTCCTTGGTGCTAGGCCTCCTTTATATTCGCCCAGTCATTCATGGTGGGGGAAAACTAATCAGATCTCGCGAACAGGCTCAGAGGTATGTTAATTGGGAAACACTAGATAGGCCATACATTTTATCACTTATACCCAGTTTTCACACAAGCATTTTACATGTGCTTTTAGCAGCAGACTTAAAGCAAGTAGTGTCATACTTCAAGAGTAGTTATATCTGTGTCAAGTTCACTAGATAATTTTCTTTCCATCCAGAACATCAGAGCAGAAGTATGGCTAACACAAGAACTTTCATAAATACAATTAACAGAACTAGAATTTAATATCCACTGAAACATAATATTGTTCTCTCTAAAATTACTGTCATCTCCACCAAACACAGCCAATCAAAACTAATTTGTTTGCAAAATAAGACTAGTCAACTGACCATATAGACTCCTGCAAACTGGCTGAGGGGGAACTCCTCAGGAGTCTCAGACTGAATTCCCAAAAGGCCTCTCAAGGCCAGGAAAGCCATGCCAAAGGCCTGTCATAAGGCTTCACCTTGGTGCATTTCTCCGTTCTAGAGGTCTCCAAAATATCAAGATTCCAGCACATGCCAGGAGACAGTCTTTCCCATCTGCCTGATAAGGCTGCTTGGAACCCAGGAGTCCAATTTCTGGAGGGACCAGACAGAGAGAAAAGAAAAATATTTCAATTCTCCCCACAGGTGTGGTTTACCCAATTGCTGTAAGTCAAAACTAAATTGGGGCTTCCCTGGTGGCGCAGTGGTTGAGAGTCCGCCTGCCGACGCAGGGGACACGGGTTCGTGCCCCGGTCCGGGAAGATCCCACATGCCGCTGAGCGGCTGGACCCGTGAGCCATGGCCGCTGAGCCTGCGCGTCCAGAGCCTGTGCGCTGCAACGGGAGAGGCCACAACAGTGAGAGGCCCGCATACCGCAAAAAAAAAAAAAAAAAAACTAAATTGAGGGGAAGGGCTTCCCTCTATCTGGAAAACACAGATCAAAACCAGTAACATTCCAGACAAAACCCATATAAATTATAACCATATTCACCAGTTCACTCAGTAACCAATCCTTTTGTTAACTTTTTATGAAGCCATCAGTTCTCCCAATAGGATTCTCTAAGTTCTTACCCAGTTCAGCAGTATAATCTGAAATTTATCAGACACCTGTTATGGTCAAAAGGTCCTTCCTATGAATCTTCTTGAAGATGAAGCACTTTTGCAAAAGAAATCAGAGTATAACAATAACTATCTATAAATGACAAAAGACTTAAAAAGTCACTGTTAAACACCTGATCACAATGTAATTGATAAAGAAACTTGGTAACAGAAATTATAACCAATTATAATCCTAACCCTTGAAAACCTTAATCTCTAGCAAAAACCAAGAAGCAAGTAACTGTGATTTCCTGATTGGAAAACTTAATGCTTTAGTCTTCCTCTCCTAAGCAGGCAAAGGTAGGTAAACTGAGACCCACTCAGCAATTAATGTTCCAATATTTTATCCTATTTGAAACGACCCATGAATTCTCTTCTTTCAACTTTAGTTTAGTTTCAAGTTACCAAAATCTGGAGAGACTATATGAGATAGACATTCCCAAAACATAATTGTTTCTAGAGAGTTTACCTAAAAGCTCTTTTATTTTCTCTTTTACTCTTAGAGATCACATAAAATTAAAGTTCCAGAGAGCAGAGGTAGATCATTTACATCTCAAAGGCCCAAGAGAAATGCCAATTCCTTCTAGAAAGCTAGCTTAACCAGTTACGAAAGTCTCACTTTGATACAATAGCAGAACCATTAGAGACCATTGTTCTCCAGATCTCTTGGCAGCCCCCATTCATCAAGGACAGCCACCACAAGGTCCCACGTAATAGTGGACAGCCACCCTGAGATTTCCCCCACATCTTTCAGGATCACCCCTGGAACTTTTGGGCCCCAAGTGTTAGTGGATGGCCAGCAATATCACAGAGTAGTTTAGCTAACTTCTCGACACACATACACATTCTTGATAACAACTAATAACAAAAGGAGCTAACCTATTATGAGAACCCCTCTATGACAGGCACTGTTCTCAGCACTCTGCTTGTATCAGCTCACTTTATCCTCACCATAACACTATGATGCAGTTACTATTATCATCCTTGCTTCTCATGTGAGGAATCAGAGACACAGACGAGGTAAGTAACTTATCCATGGTTACACAGCTAGAAAGCAAGGAGTTGAACCTAGTCAGGCAAGTGCCAAGGCACATATTCTTTATCTCATCTATACTGCTGTATGTAAGCAATATGATTATTATATCCACTATGCAAAACTTGGCATGGGAGGAGGAATATCAGACTACTTTTCACTAGTCTTGTCACCAGGGTGACAGTTGAACCCACAGCCTAATCCAAGTGCTGCTTATGCAGTAACAGTATTATAGATAGAGAAAAAGAATAACCACTCTTCCATCCTGACCCCTGGTTGACCCTCCCTCTACTCCTCTATGCCACTACTTTTTTTAAAAAAACTTTTGAATCTTATTTTATTTATTTTTTTATATGGCAGGTCCTTATTAGTCATCAATTTTATACACATCAGTGTACACATGTCAATCCCAATCTCCCAATTCATTACACCACCACCATCACCCCCCACGGCTTTCCCCCCTTGGTGTCCATACGTTTGTTCTCTACATCTGTGTCTCTATTTCTGCCCTGTAAACCAGTTCATGTGTACCATTTTTCTAGGTTACACATATATGCGTTAATATACGATATTTGTTTTTCTTTTTCTCACTTACTTCACTCTGTATGACTGACAGTCTCTAGATCCATCCACGTCTCAACAAATGACCCAATTTTTTTCCTTTTTATGGCTGAGTAATATTCCATTGTATACATGTACCACATCTTCTTTATCCATTCGTCTGTCAATGGGCATTTAGGTTGCTCCCAGGACCTGGCTATTGTAAACAGTGCTGCAATGAACATTGGAGTGCATGTGTCTTTTTGGATTATGGTTTTCTCTGGGTATATGCCCAGTAGTGGGATTGCTGGATCATATGGTAATTCTATTTTTAGTTTTTTAAGGAACCTCCACACTGTTCTCCATACTGGCTGTATCAATTTACATTCCCACCAACAGTGCAAGAGAGTTCCCTTTTCTCCACACCCTCTCCAGCATTTGTTGTTTGTAGATTTTCTGATGGTGCCCATTCTAACTGGTGTGAGGTGATACCTCATTGCAGTTTTGATTTGCATTTCTCTAATAATTAGTGATGTTGAGCAGCTTTTCATGTGCTTCTTAGGCATCTGTATGTCTTCTTTGGAGAAATGTCTATTTAGGTCTTCTGCCCATTTTTGGATTGGGTTGTTTGTTTTTTTAATATTGAGCTGCATGAGCTGTTTATATATTTAGGAGATTAATCCTTTGCCCATTGATTCGTTTGCAAATATTTTCTCCCATTCTGAGGGCTGTCTTTTCGTCTTGTTTATGGTTTCCTTTGCTGTGCAAAAGCTTTGAAGTTTCATTAGGTCCCATTTGTTTATTTTTGTTTTTATTTCCATTATTCTAGGAGGTGGATCAAAAAAGATCTTGCTGTGACATATGCCAAAGAGTGTTCTTCCTATGTTTTCCTCTAAGAGTTTTATAGTGTCTGGTCTTACATTTAGGTCTCTAATCCATTTTGAGTTTATTTTTGTGTATGGTGTTAGGGGGTGTTCTAATTTCATTCTTTTACATGTAGCTGTCCAGTTTTCCCAGCACCACTTATTGAAGAGACTGTCTTTTCTCCATTGTATATCCTTGCCTCCTTTGTCATAGACTAGTTGACCATAGGTCCATGGGTTTATCTCTGGTATGCCACTACTTTTTGTAGGATCCAAAGTTCTTTGGGCATGTCCTGTTAACATCTATATCCTCTGGGCTTCATGCACCATCTAGCCCATCTCAGGAGCTTAATAACAATTTGTTTAGGTGAATTGAAGAAGTTCTACTCACGTTAGCAGTTCCTACCTAATTCTGGTCTGAGTCTGGGGTTAATGGTGGTCTGAGCTGGGGTTAATGGTGGTCTGAGTCTGGGGTTAATGCCTTAGGAAACTCTAACACCTGGCCTTTAGGATTAAGTGGAGATTGATAAATGACATGCCAAATTCCCACCTGGGCTTTGAACCAATCAAGTTCAAATTGTGAATTTGATAAGAATAAGACAGATGAAATCCAAACACAGTATCAACATCTTACTGATTGAGTTAAGCTGATATTGTAAAATGTGATTTATATTTGTGGGTCAGTGGGCTTCACAACCCTGAATTCCATAATTAGACTTACTCACTGAGTTCTAGGAAGTACTGCACCAGGACAGGATTCCCTCTGGTAGGAGAACTGAGGCATTTTATGAGCATGCCCTCCTCTAAAAAGAAAAGAAAGAATGGACTGTCCATGCCCATTTTCTCCTTCAACGTCACCAATGAAATTGTCATTCTTCTTCCCCTGGGGAGAAATAAGTAAGAGGGCGGCTGTAGAAGAAGAAAGAAGAAGAAGAAAAGAGGCGATAGAAATTTGGCCTTCTACTTGCTATGACCCTTGGGTGAATGAGAACCTGAAAGTCATGAAGAGAAAGCTTTGGTAGGACTGAGGACAGCTGATAGATTTCATCATTGGGTTGACTGCTTAGTTATTACAAATTATTTACATTCCTATTTCTCTCTCTCATCTGTATAATGTATATATGCTGCATTTAACATCAACAATTAAAAGTTTTCACTTTTAAGTTTGTGCTGCAAACCCAGAGGAATTAAGTATCACATAAACAGAATCTTCTAAAAATTCAGCCCTAATTTTTATTGTGTAATACAACCCTGAACTAGCCTATAAGTTTTTTGAAAATACAGATTGTTTTACTTCATTGTATTCCGTAGAATACTATGCATATAGTAATTTATCTACAAAAGTTTTCCCATCAATGTATTTATTTTTTTTCATTTGCAGTGTTATTTTTTAAATTTTTATTGGAGTATAGTTGCTTTACAATGTTGTGCATCAATGCATTTATGATGGAAGAAATCATAAGGAAAAAAAATCTAATTGGCTATTCAACTTGTAACTCAAGAAGGAAGAATATATAGGCAGCTCAACTTATTAATCATTTATTCATATGTCAGTTTGAGGCACTAGGAAAAGATTTTCCCATAGAAGGTCTACAATATGTATCTTTTAATACAAAAATAACTAGAGTTAAGATTCATCTAAGTTTCAGATGAAAGCACTAACATCTTACCCCAAAAAGAACATTCTAGCATTGCACTCTGGACCTAGGATGGGGCACGAAATACAAAGAATGGAGACTGGGGGGATGGGAATGGGGACCGAAATGTGGGAGAGCGAGGCAGAGGGCCATGAGTCTGGAGTCAGAGAGCCGTCCAGAGTTTTTACCTCTCCTCCTTCCTTCCAGCTCTCCTGCCCCAACTAGATGCCCTAGCCCATCACTAGAGACAAGTGGCAAGCCAGAGAAAGGGGCTATAGGTGGGAGGAGAGAACTCTGTAGCAGGAAAGGAGAGGGGAGGAAAGGGACAGGGGAAACACTGTTGTCCAGTAAGGAGGAAGGGGAGTCCAGCCAGCTGTGGCTAGGGAGGTCTTTCTTACGTTACCACCTGGGAGACCCTGGACTAATTATTTAACCTCTACCTGGTACATGCAATAATCAATTATTTACTCCACATGAGCCAAGTTCTAAGCACTTGTGTCATCTCATTTAATTCTTAAATAAATATTCTTAGGAAACAGAGGTCCAGAGAAGCTAAGTGTCATGGACACTGATGCCACCCAGATCTCCCTTCCCTGAAGGACCGTTGCCCCAGCTGCTGGCAGAGAGCTTTCCACTCCCAGCCCTTCAAGGATGTCTAAGCAGCAGAGCTGCCTCTACTAAAGTCACTCCCCAGCTCAGGGTGACCCACCTCCAATGACTGACCACTGTGAGGATATCTCTGCCCTTCTCGAGACAATTCTGTAGGGCCGTACTGGCTCCAGAGCTCTGCGACATGGCTGCCCGACTTGTCTCTCTGCCCGGTCCTGCTTCTGTCCCCTCCTTTCCTCAGGTGTTAGACCAATAACACTCCAGAGTAAGTAACTTGTATGCTAAACTCATCTCAGAGTCTATGCCCTAGAAAATCCAAACTGGGACACTAAGTAACTTGCTCAGGGCCCAAGGACCCACAGTGGGGACCCAAATCCAAGCAGAATGGTCCCGAGCCTGAGTTCCTAACTGCTCTGCTCCACTGCCTTCCACCGTGAGCCATTACTCCTTCATTACCCAAGACTCCTACCACAATCTACACAAACCCTTTTATCTAGACCTGACTTTTCATTAGGTAGACGGTTCAGGTAAAGATTTTTGCCTCCAAATTGCCACACAGAATTTTAACTAAACAAGGGAGAGGCATGCAGCCTTCTGTCTTTGGGGGTAGATCTCATATTAATAGAATCTCCCCTAATTCCATCTATCCCCTTTTTCAAAGTATTTTCTGTGGCATGCCAAGTCAGTGAGAACGTAAGATTTCCTGAACCCCAGAAGGGGAGAAACTGAAGTCTACAGAGCAAGCTCCCTCTTTAGATATCCCAGCTTAAAACTGACCATTTTAAAATTTGGTGAGAGATTGTCCACCCAATCTAAGAAGCTAAATTTCTAAAAGCTCACTTTCCATAATGCACAAGCTAAAACATTTTCCAAGTTAGTATTTTCTTCCACTCTGTTGGTATCCTCAGTTTAAATAGTGAGCCCAATTTCCACAGTATAGAAGGCAAAAACTGCCTGATATTGATTTAAACAACTGTGAGTTCCCCAATATACCTTGTTTTGATTTTGTTTTCTTTCTGCTTCTGCTGTGGGGTTCGTAGCTACCTCTTCTACGATCACAGCATTTCACTTACAAACGCATCACACTGTCTAAATTTAACCTAATTAGCAAGTCAGAGCACCTAACCCTCCAGCATTTTCCCACTCCCCCAGCCACCCCCAGGTGCGATAGTCTCAGTTGTCAATGCAAAGTCATTTCCAGAAACCATGAGAGGATAAATGGAAACTGGTCCTGACCACAGAGAAAACAGTCATGTCCCCTCCATTTTCTGGCACCCGACTTTCTTTAACGGTTTTTACCTCTCATTAAAGAGTATACCAATTTCCATGGCTGCTGAAGAGCCTCAGGATAATCCAAGCTGATGCCTTTCATTCTACTTCCTGGTGTGTTTGTAATCAGGATGGGGCACTACTACGAACCCCATCTTAGATCTGTGCTGTTCTGTGAAGTAATGGTGTTCAATCATCATGCAGTGCATTTTCACCTTGCTTCTGATTGTTCTGGTCATGTCTGAGATGTAGCTTTGATGCATACATTGAATTGAAGAAAAAGGAAAAAGTAACAGAAAGAAGGGAGAGGGATTAGTAGCTCAAAGTCTTTTAAAATCTTGATCTCATTGAAATGAAAACATACTTTATCTACCTTCTTTAGATTTTGCTGATTGCATTAATTCCAGATGAAAAGTAAGTCAGTAGGTGCCTTTTTTTTTCCCACTCTCGTGAAGTTTTTCTACAGGGAGCCTGTAAAGGAAAACTGTCTCTCTCCTAGTGCTCTTAGGCAAAGCATTGAAGTACAATCCCAACAAAATCAAAGTGACAACTAGAAGGTACCCCTAATCGCCAGCTCTCTGAGTTCTTTCAGGACTTGAATACAATTGTCAATTATCAAGGCCTCTTTGTAGACCAGACAAGTAACAATTAATGCAAAGTCTAAATCAAACTTGCCAAAAAGACACTGCTGCCTTTTCACATCTGATAGCAGTATCCAATGGCAAACCCAAGATCAAATAGTAAACTAAGGTATTCGGAAAAGCCATCAAAGTAACTATAAAATAACTTATTAAAATGTGTTAGTAATTGTGTTTAATGCAAATTCACATGGTCACAGTTACCATATTTTCCAAACCAAAAATGAACACATATCCAATACATGGTCTGACCATAAAATTACTTCAGTAACTCTCTAGTGAGTGACTACTGCATGCTAGGCACTGTTCTCAGCACTGCAGATGAAGTTGTGAACAAAACAGGCAAGGCCCCTGCCCTCATGGAAGTTACATTCTAATAACAATTAGACATAAAATTTAATATTCCATAATCATATCTCTTCCATCCCCTTCACATCTAAATCATAAGAAAATAATGAAAAAGGGTTGAAAATTGGACCAAGAAATACTTAGGAATTGAGAAAGTCTACCAGCTCCTTGGGAGGAGGGGCTGGAGGAAGCTGAAGGGACTCACTCTCTTTACTGTCGTCTCACTTCTCTGATTGAATGACAGAACTGTTTGTCCACCCAGTCCAGTCCCCTTCAATGCTAAATCACATTTAAATCATTCTAGACTAGAGAAAATTTATGCCACTTTTAAATGTCTTACATGGCATCCAAAGGAGATTGGGTTCTATTGGACAAGAAAAAAAGGCCTTAGTGAAATCATTTGGGTTTTTCAATTAAACTGGAATCCAGAGAGAACAAGGAGAAATGGAACTAAGTCTCTTCCTCCCCAAGCTTTCAAGACCAAGGTTATTTCTATCAGGGGAAATGAGAAAAGAATCATATGACTTACAAGCCCTTGGAGGGAGATCTTACTGGATAAAGCATCGTTGTTAAATACAGTCTTCAGGCCGCTGAAAGGAAGCAGTAATCAGGTATCCACACTTCTGCTCCCTTGACACTTAGTACTATTTGTCTGAATTTTCCTTTTAATGTTTCCCCCTTTCCTGTTGGTTGCTGTAGCATGCACTCAAAGTAGAAGTAGGGTTAGCAGGTTGGGAAGACTGTCTCACTTAGATGGTTTATTATTGGGGAGAATGGGGATGAAAGAACAGATTTTTTTCTCCCTCTCTGTATATACATTCCCTAAGCATCTTCACCCATTCTTTCAGTTTTATCCATCATTGATGTCTAGTTCCAAATCTCTGCATCTAAGCATCAATATATTTTGTAGATGCCACACTAGTATTTAAAACTCAGCAGAGCCAGCACTGGCTCATGGCTCCCCCCATGTCCTACATACTGCTTCTTTTCATGTATCCTGTATCTCAATGGAGGGCACCACCATCATGTCCAAAGTCACCCACCACTCAAGAAACATTGTAAGACGTACATGCAGCAGTTACCTATGAGAACACCTGAGAACCATGAAAAGACACGGCTGAAAGAATTTTAAAAGGTCAAAAACAAATGGAAAAACATCCATGTTCATGTATTGGAAGACATAATATAGTTAAGATGTCCATACTACCCAACGTGATCTACAGGTTCAACACAATCTCTATCAGTGGTGGTAACCATTAAAAAAAGTGAGAAAGAGAATGAATGAGAGGCCACGTTATTAGAAAATAACTTTTAAAAGAGACTTAAAAGACTAAGAGACTTGATTGGATGAGAGAAAATGGGCACGAATGAAAAATGGCCACTGGACTTGACATGTGAGCCTCTCCAGTCCTTCCCTCCTGATGTCCGAGTTTGGGGAGGGTTGAAGTATGGGAAGAGATTAAGGGAATTGATCTCTACATCCACTTCCTTTCCCCATCCTTATTTAAATCCATCCTCTTTAGCCATGCTATTTTTCTTTTTCATTTAAAATGTCTTTGATTTTTGTTGTTATCTTCCCTGCTCTGCCCAACAGAAAATATAGCAATCACACCTCTGTTCCAAGTTATTTATGAATATGTTGAAAAAATGCACTCCTCAGATTTGATGTGTTCAATGGGCACTTCCTTTCTCTCCACTTTCTAAACTGAAACCAATACCCCATCAGTAACCACCCAATGAGAAGGCTGCTCCTTCTCCCCATAATGGAGGGAATACCATAAAATGTCTTAAGAGAAAACGTGCATTTCAGAATAAAAATGGAATATGGGGAAGGATGGGGAATAAACTCCCCCCACCAAAGGAGGAGAGACATATAAGACTACATTGTGTTTTCAGTAGACAAATTAGCAGGATCTGTGCAAGTGATTTTCGCATAAACAACAAAGACCTCCCCAAATATTTCCTTCAATACATTGAGCAATATGCCCCAAAGCAGCCCTGAATGGGAGAAAGAAGCAAGAGGCTATCAGCCAAGGGACACTTGAGTCTTTGCTTTTATGTAATTTATTTCTTGTAAGTGACCTCTGCCACTTTGGCTTTATGTGTGGGCACTCACCCTTTACAAGCAAATACAATTATGAGCCATTTTCCTCTGTGTATAGTTAGATAATGAATTCTTCCTGTTGCAAAGTGACCTCAAGAGCCCGGGACCTCATTTCATCTCAATTTGTGCCAATGAAACGCTTGACAAATTGCTCTTTTTAGTCATGTATAACTTTGGGTTTTAGTCCTAAGCATTGTTGTGCTTCTGACAAGGACAAATCGGGCTATACGATTTGTTTCCTATCCTTTGTGGTGCCAGTGATTACAGAACCAGCTGGGTGGGATCAGCATTGAGTACTTCTTTGTGATTCATTTGCTTTGAGTACAATTACTGCAAAATCACAAAGTCCTGGATGGGCTAAAACCACCAAATGGAAAGCAAACTTACTTTAAATATGTAAGCACAGAAAGACACATACACATGAAGAGTGCAGTTTCAAGAGTATTCTTGGAATGTTAACCATTCCTTAGTCTCTAATACAAATAATTTCACATTTCTAGTCAGAGTTTTTGTTCTATGAGAGACCTAAGCAGAATAATGTTTCTCCTGGGGCTCTTGGCAAACACTGAAGGTCTCCTCCTAGAATTCTGTCATCTCTTTTTTGAACACAGGTGATAAACCAAATTTGCACATTGTTGATCTAAAACCCAAGTCTTTAACCTGAGCATAACAAAAATCACATTAGGAGACATGCCTGTCCAAACACTACAGTAACTGTGGCAGGTATGCTTGGATTAGCTGCCATTTGCTCATCTCTTCTCAGCCTGAAATTATTTGAGCTTCACCTGTTTCCATCTCAAATTATCCTATAACTGCCTTTCATATTATAGGGTTACACCAAAAGTAGCTACCATACCAACTGGCACCCAGACATCAGGGACATGGAATTGGCTGTCTCTTTTTCCTCACCTCATATGCTCTGATTAGTGTTCATACAATTACCTAAGGAAAGAAAAGTTTGCCTTAAATCTAGAAATTTACAACAGGAGTCATCTAACACATTCTTCAGTATGAAGTGCTCCCCAAAGTCACAAACCTTTATTTTTAAAATCTGCCAATTTGTTTGCTGTTTTGAAAATATACCTGCATAATTTGATTCTTGCTTTCCAAGTGGGAATATCAAAATTACATAATGATCATTGTGCACTATTTTTAAGATTTTTGTCTCAATTATTTGAAAAATAAAAGCTACTTTCAAACTTCCCAAAACTGACTTGGAAAAATTTCATGCACTGCCCTTAGCTGGTTGTGAATTCCTGTTATGTCAGCCTCTAAATCAAAAGATATTAATGCTTACTCTGTTTTCTTAATAGAAGATTGTTTAACAGTTTGTGAGTACCTTTACAAATAGGAAAAATGCTTTAAAATCTTTTAGAAAACAATTTCTCTATTTGAATTTTTATTATGTGTACTCCTTTTAACTGATCATTAAAGTCTTCAGAAGGCCAGGAAATAACAAGGGCAATTGGGATGGGATCTACTATCCTCCACCTTGACACCTTCAAGTCCCGTGACCTGGGGCAGACATGTGGCTTATCTAAACTTGAATTTCCTCATCTTTAAATATGGGAATAACTGGACTTCATTTCAAACAGTACAGTGGAACAGATACTGTGAGCAGCCCTCCCACTGACAATAACCAAAAATACTGAATAACATATTTTAAAAATCTTTTAAAATCCATTACTGCCATGGCAAGCAATAAGGACTCTTCAGGGCAGGAAAAAAAGAAGTGAACACTGGAATATAGAAAGGTGAGCAGAGCTCCGAAGAAGGTTTTCATCCTGAGGTCATCAAGTTAACCCAGTGACCCTGAGCCTCAGTTTTAAAAGGGGAAAGGAAACAAGCCTCAAGCTGCCTACAGCTGTCTAATAGGAAATGTCTTCATAAAGTAGACTCTAAAGACCTATGGAAGAGTAAAATAGAAATAAATGTTCCTTTCAGCAAGGGACAAAAAAGAAACTTAACATTTCTCAACCTGGCCACTGGTCTCCTGATATTTCATAACCATCACCAGTCACCATATATGCTTCTAGTCTGAGTTCTAACACTATCTTTGTGATCCAAAAAACATCAACCTAATTACATAATTTCCTACATCAGTAGTGTCACCAAACATCCATCAAAAACAAACATAAATCCTATCTGGAGGAATGCACATTTTTTTCAGACTATAAAAATCCCATTAAATAACTTTCTAAGGAATATAAGCTCAGAGTCCATAGAATAATACCATAAAACACACACACAAAAAAAACCCCAAGAACCAGAAGAAATCAGATCTACAAAGATTTTATCCACTGAAATTATCAAACTCAGATTATAACATAAGTGTATTAGGGCTTCCCTCGTGGTGCAGTGGTTGAGAGTCCGCCTGCCGATGCAGGGGACACGGGTTCGTGCCCCGGTCCGGGAAGATCCCACATGCCGTTGAGCGGCTGGGCCCGTGAGCCATGGCCGCTGAGCCTGGGCATCCGTAGCCTGTGCTCCGCAATGGGAGAGGCCACAACAGTGAGAGGCCCACGTACCGCAAAAAAAAAAATAAATAAATAAGTGTATTAAATATGTTTAAAGATATAAAAAAGAATACTTAAAATATAAGAAGAGAGTAACTAAAATAAATAAATTTTGAAAAACTAAAACTTAAAGAAAATATACTTGAAATTTTAAAAATATATGCATGAAATAAATGGTAAACTAGACACAGCTAAACAGAGAATTTGCAAACTCAAAGGTAAATTTGAAGACATTCAGGATGCAGCAAAAATAGGCAAAAAGATCACAAAAAATAAACCAAAGGAGGTTAAAAAGCATGGCAGATAGAGTAAAAAAGGCTAACATAATCTAATCAATATCCAGCAGGAAAGAAAGAAAGAAGGAGATGAAATACACAAAGAGAGAGTGGCTGAGAGTCTTCCAGAACTGAAGTAAGATTATAAATCAGGTTTGGGTAGAGTAATCTTCCTGGGTAGAGTAATCTTCATTGTAGGCTTTTCTCTTTCATCATTTTAAGTATGTCCTGCCAATCCCTTCTGGCCTGCAGAGTTTCTGCTGAAATTCAGCTGATGACCTTATGGGGACACCTTTGTATGTTTTTTGTTTTTCCCTTGCTGCTTTTAATATTTTTTCTTTGAATTTACTTTTTGTTAGTTTGATTAATATGAATCTTGTTGTGTTTCTTCTAGGGTTTATCCTGTATGGGACTCTCTGAGCTTCCTGGACTTGGGTGATTATTTCCCTTCCCATGTTAGGGAAGTTTTCCACTATAACTTCTTCAAATATTTTTTCAGACCCTTTCTTTTTCTCTTCTTCTTCTGGGACCTATAATACAAAGGTTGGTGCATATAGTGTTGTCCCAGAGGTCTCTGAGATTGTCTTCAATTCCTTTCATTCTTTTCTCTTTATTCTGCTCCTCAGCAGTTATTTCCACCATTTTGTCTTCCAGCTCACTTACTCATTTTTCTGCCTCAGTTATTGTTATTGATTCCTTCCAGTGTATTTTTCATTTCATTTATTGTATTGTTCATCTCTATTTTTTGTTCTTTAGTTCTTCTATATCTTATAGCAAAGATCAATGAAACTAAAAGCTGGTTCTTTGAGAAGATAAACAAAATTGATAAAGCCTTAGCCAGACTCATCAAGAAAAAAAGGGAGAAGACACAAATCAGTATCATTAGAAATGAAAAAAAGAAATCACAACCAACACCATAGGAATACAAAGGATTATAAGAGACCACTACAAAAAAGTATATGACAATAAAATGGACAACCACAAAGAATAGACAAACTCTTAGAAAGGTACAATTTTCCAAGACTGAGCCAAGAAGAATTAGAAAATATAAACAGACCTCTCACAATGAAATTGAAACCATAATAAAAAAATCTTACAACAAAAAAAAGTCCAGGACCATATGGCTTCACAGGTGAATTCTATCAAACACTTACAAAAGAGCTAACACCCATCCTTCTCAAACTCTTCCAAAGAGGAACACTCCCAAACTCACTCTACGAGGCCACCATCACCCTGATACCAAAACCAGACAAAGATGTCACAAATAAAGAAAACTACAGGCCAATATCACTAATGAATATAGATGCAAAAATCCTCAAAATAATGCTAGCAAACAGAATCCAACAACACATTAGAAGGATCATACACCATGACCAAGTGGGATTTATCCCAGGGATGCATGGATTCTTCAATATACGCAAATCAATCAATGTGATACACCATATTAACAAATTGAAGAATAAAAACCATATGATCATCTCAATAGATGCAGAAAAAGGATTTGACAAAATTCAACACCCATTTATGATAAAAACTCTCCAGAAAGTGGGCATAGAGGGAACCTACCTCAACATAATAAAGGCCATATGCAACAAACCCACAGCAAACATCACTCTCAATGGTAAAAACCTGAAAGCATTTCCTCTAAGGTCAGGAACAAGACAAGGATATCCACTCTCACCACTATTATTCAACATAGTTTTCGAAGTCCTAGCCATAGCAATCAGAGAAGAAAAAGAAATAAAAGGAATACAAATTGGAAAAGAAGTAAAACTGTTACTGTTTGCAGATGACATGATACTATACATAGAGAATACTAAAGATGCCACCAGAAAACTACTAGAACTAATCAATGATTTTGTAAACTTGCAGGATACAAAATTAATGCACGGAAGTCTCTTGCATTCCTCTACATTAATGATAAAAAATATGAAAGAGAAATTAAGGAAACACTCCCATTTACCACTGCAACAAAAAGAATAAAATACCTAGGAATAAACCTACCAAAGGAAACAAAAGACCCATATGCAGAAAATTATAAGACACTGATGAAAGTCACTAAAGATGATACCAACAGATGGAGAGATATACCATGTTCGTGGATTGGAAGAATCAATATTGTGAAAATGACTATGCTACCCAAAGCAATCTACAGATTCAATGTAATCCCTATCAAACTACCAACAGCATTTTTTACGGAACTAGAACAAAAAATCTTAAAATTTGTATGGAGATACAAAGACCCCGAATAGTCAAAGCAGTCTTGAAGGAACAAAACAGAGCTGGAGGAATCAGACTCCCTGACTTCAGACTATACTAGAAAGCTACAGTAATCAAGACAATATGGTACTGGCACAAAAACAGAAACATAGATCAATGGAACAAGATAGAAAGCCCAGAGATAAACCCACGCACCTATGGTCAACTAATCTATGACAAAGGAGGCAAGGATATACAATGGAGAAAAGACAGTCTCTTCACTAAGTGGTGCTGGGAAAACTGGACTGCTACATGTAAAAGAATGAAATTAGAACACTCCCTAACACCACACACAAAAATAAACTCAAAATGGATTAGAGACCTAAATGTAAGACCAGACACTATAAAACTCTTAGAGGAAAACATAGGAAGAACACTCTTTGACATAAATCACAGCTAGATCTTTTTTGATCCACCTCCTAGAGTAATGGAAATAAAAACAAAAATAAACAAATGGGACCTAATGAAACTTCAAAGTTTTTGCACAGCAAAGGAAACCATAAACAAGATAAAAAGACAACCCTCAGAATGGGAGAAAATATTTGCAAATGAATTAATGGGCAAAGGATTAATCTCCTAAATATATAAACAGCTCATGCAGCTCAATATCAAAAAAACAAACAACCCAATCCAAAAATGGGCAGAAGACCTAAATAGACATTTCTCCAAAGAAGACATACAGATGGCCAAGAAGCACATGAAAAGCTGCTCAACATCACTATTTATTAGAGAAATGCAAATCAAAACTGCAATGAGGTATCACCTCACACCTGTTAGAATGGGCATCATCAGAAAATCTACAAACAACAAATGCTGGAGAGGGTGTGGAGAAAAGGGAATCCTCTTGCACTCTTGGTGGGAATGTAAATTAATACAGCCACTATGGAGAACAGTATGGAGGTTCCTTAAAGAACTAAAAATAAAATTACCATATGATCCAGCAAACCCACTACTGGGCATATACCCAGAGAAAAGCACAATTGAAAAAAACACCTGCACCCCAATGTTCATTGCAGCACTAATTACAATAGCCAGGTCATGGAAGCAACCTACATACCCACTGACAGACGAATGGATAAAGAAGATGTGGTACATGTATACAATGGAATATTACTCAGCCATAAAAAGGAATGAAATTGGGTCATTTGTTGAGATGTGGATGGATCTAGAGACTGTCATACAGAGTGAAGTGAGTCAGAAAGAGAAAAACAAATATCGTATATTAACACATGTATGTGGAACCTAGAAAAATTGTACAGATGAACCGGTTTGCAGGGCAGAAGTTGAGACACAGGTGTTGAGAACAAACATATGGACACCAAGGGGGGAGAGCTGCGGGGGTGTGGGCTGGTGGTGTGATGAACTAGGCAATTAGGATTGACATGCATACACTGATGTGTATAAAATGGATGAGTAATAAGAACCTGCTGTATTAAAAAATAAATAAAATTAAATTAAAAAAATTTTTTTAATTAAATTAAATTAAAATTGCTAGGAAATATAAAAGAATCTATAAAAGCTCACAGAAAACATTATACATCATGGCTTAATTGAAAACAATCATATTTAAATCAAGAAAAATAGAAGGATGCCCATATGACCATTATCATTTTCTTTACCATAATGTGCTGGAGGTCCCAGTCAGCACATTTTGGTAAGGAAAATAAATAGATAAGGAGTGGAAAAGAAGAAACAATCTGTCATTAGTTATAGATAATTTCATTTTCCCTGTATAAAACCCAAGAGAATCAGTTAAATTATTAGTTTACAAAGTAGCTAGATGAAATCCATACATATAATTGTATTGTTTTACTTGCTACCAAAAATGACCCATTTAACTAATGTTTTTTTAAAACACCATTTATAATAGCAACAAAAAACCAAGGTACCTAGAAATAAATGTAATAAAAGATATGTGAGCACCGTATGTGTAAAACAATAAAATTTCATTAAATGAAATTAAAGAAGATCTAAATCAATTAATAATATAATATGTTCATAGATATGAAGACTTAAAAGCCATAAAAAAGTAAATTCTTCTCAAACTGATCTGAGATACATTAATTCTGATAAAAATCCAGGCTTTTTACAATGCTTTATAAGCTGGTTCTTCTAAATTTATGTAAGAAACAAAAGGTCACAGAAACAGACTCATAGTCATGGAAAACAAACTTATGGTTACCAGAGGGGAAAGGCTGGGGGACAGATAAATTAGGAGTTTGGGATTAACAGATACAAACTACTATAAATAAAATAGATACACAACAAGGTCCTACTGTATAGCACAGGGAACTATATTCAATATCTTGTAATAACCTATAATGGAAGAGAATCTGAGTAAGAATAGATATGTGTATATATATATATATATATATATATATATATATATATATATATATATATATATATAATTGAATCACTTTGCTATGCACCTGAAACTATTAAAATATTGTAAATCAACTATACTTTAGGGCTTCCCTGATGGCGCAGTAGTTAAGAATCCACCTGCCAATACAGGGGACACGGGTTCAAGCCCTGGTCTGGGAAGATCCCACATGCCACGAAGCAACTGAGCCCGTGTGCCACAACTACTGAGCCTGTGCTCTAGAGCCTGTGAGCCACAACTACTGAGCCCATGTGCCACAACTACTGAAGCCCGCGCTCCTAGAGCCCATGCTCCGCAACAAGAGAAGCCACCACAATGAGAAGCCCCCACTCGCTGCAACTAGAGAAAGCCCGCGTGCAGCAACGAAGACCCAATGCAGCCAAAAATTAATTAATTAATTTTTAAAAAAAGAAAAAAAAATCAACTATACTTTAATTTTAAAAAAATCAAAAGTAGTCAAGACACTCCTGAAGAAGAAGAATGTAGACGTAGAGGGATACCCCCACCAGATATCAATATGTATTATAAAGAGGAAAATCTGATCTTGGGAATAGAGGATTCCTTTAAAAAGACACACACACAACCATAAGTTGTAAAGGAAAAGAGTAATGTATTCAACTAAATTAAAATTGAGAACTTCTGTTGGCAGACGGCTACCATAAAAAATAAATAAATAAAAAGACAGGCTATAAACTGAAAGAAAATTTGTGACACTTAGGACTAACAAAGGATTCATATTCAGAATCTATAGAGAAGTACAAATCAACTAGAAAAATACAAAACAAAAGCGGGAAAAAGTGGTGAAAGACAGGAGCATTTACTTTACAGAAGAGGAAACACAAGCATTTAAAAAGATTCTCAATCTAAACTGCATTAAATGCAAATTAGAACCACACACAAAAAAATACTATTGTAGGTCCATCAGACTGGCAAAAGTAAAAAAGCCTAAAAATGACAGAAGCTAGGAAAGAGTTAAAGCAACAGATATTTAGACATTGCTAGTGTAATGTAAATTTGTGCAATTGCTTTGAGAAACAATTTGGCATTGTCCCATGTATGTGTATTGTATATATGCATATCCTATGATCCTAGGTATCTACATACAGTTCATTCCTAGCCAGCTACAATCAGAGTATAGTTATTCATAATAACAATTTTGTAATAGGGGAAAAAAAGGAAACAGTCCTGCTAGTCATACCAGTAGATTGGAAGATAAATTGTAGAATTTTTAATCAATGAAATACTATTCAGCAATAGAAAATAATTAACTACAGGTAGCCCCATCAACACAGATAAATCTCAAAAAAACTACAAGACTCAGCAAAACTAAGTCAATAGGACCATATACAGTATAATTTCTTATATGTAAAATTCAAAAGCTGCAACACTGAACAAATTTTTACATATTCAAACAAAGCAAAAGGATAACAAACACAAAATTAAGCATATTTGTTTCCTCTGAAAAGCCAGCAAAAGGTGGATGGGCTCTTGAAAGATACACAAGGACCTTCAAAAGTACTGGAAACATTCAATATCTTAAACTGAGTAGGACCCACATCTGTGTGTTGGTGTTACTTTTTTTTTTTCCGGTACACGGGCCTCTCACTGTTGTGGCCTCTCTCGTTGCAGAGCACAGGCTCCAGACGCACAGGCTCAGCGGCCATGGCTCACGGGCCCAGCCGCTCCGCAGCATGTGGGATCTTCCCGGACCGGGGCACGAACCCGTGTCCCCTGCATCGGCAGGCGGACTCTCAACCACTGCGCCACCAGGGAAGCCCTGTTGGTGTTACTTTTAATATCTTCCACATACATTGTAGTATTCCTTTGTACCCATGCAGTATTTAATAAAATTATTTATATGGGATTAATAACCCTTTCCCATCTACATGCAGGGATATTGTGATATTGTCTGATGAGCACTTTAAATTAACAACCATTGTGTAGCCACATGAGAAGGAAAAATAGAAAGCTATTCAGGGCATTTCTTGGGCTGTAGTCTGAAGAAAAGCAAAACCCAGGGACAGCACACCAGCGACATTGGCCCACAGATGTGTTCTCATTGGCCTGCCCTGCAGTGCCACTGATGTTGTTGTTTTAACTTGTATTAGTTACCAAGGTTTAAAACCCAGGTTTCTGGTTTGAGTTGAAATCAGAAGATATGGCAACACAGGGCCTGGATTACTAACAGCCAACTTCTGGAATGGAGCAGCCCCTACCTGCTTTGGGAGTGGAAGCATTCTGCAGTTCACAGAGGTCCCCACCCAGGTGACCCCACTCGTGTGTGTAGTCTGCTGTCCCCTGTCAGTATCTGACTCTGGTCACCTTGTTTGTACCTTTGGGAGGACAATAAAGATAACCATAAGTTTCAAAAATGAGTCTCCCAAAGTGGGTGCTTGGGGGAGCAGCCCTTCACCTTAAAAATGGAAGAAGTAGGAAGAGGCTCTTTTCAAAGTTCCCAGCTTGTCTTATGGTTTCAATTTTTATGTGCATACATTTATCATTTCCAGCCCAATGAGAGCAATAAAACAAGAATCTGTGATTACATAAGTTTCATTTGGGGAAGTTCAATGACCCTTTTAAATGTTTCATTTTTCTTGTTATTATTTTTATTGACCTTGCTAACATCTGACCTGAGCAGCTGGTCTTTGGAGAGCTGTCATAGGTGACCACAAGCTGGTGACCAGACACAGGGAAACATGAGGCTACAGTGCAGTACAGCTGCCGTCTATTTGGAAACAAAAGGCACTGCCAGTCCAACCTAACAGGCAGCCACAAAGAACAAGAGGTTCTGGGGTTAAATCATGGGGTGGATCAGGGATCTAGGAAGTGCTGTAATACCAACAACAGCTGCAAATCAAAGCAGAGCTGCAGGAAGAACCCACAGTAATGTCTGGATCTTTCAGGATACACAAACACACCCAGCATCCATGGTCCCTGGAACAAGAGGTAAGCTAGCCCCTAGAGAAGACCAAATTATATAAACCCACCTAACAAAATATCAGGGCAGAGAAGAAGCAGGTATAAATTATCAGGCCTTGTTGATAATACCTTCTTGTTGATGTGGTATATCAATATAAACCCACACTTTTGGGGTGAACCAGAAACCCAGTAAGGTGGTCTTGATCAACTAGTTTCATTTCAATACATGTCTCTCCCTTACTGAGAGATGCCCAATTTTTTCCACTGGGACCCAAACCCACTTTAAGTGGCCCTGCAGAGTAATAACACAGAGAATAAGCAGACTACCTTCTCCCATAAACTAAATTCTCCATGGTTCTATATTAGGCACTTATAGAAATTCTAAAAATTTAAATTGTCACTTATTATACCAATGCAAGAAGGTATGTGGAACATCTTAGTCTAGAGAAACATCAGGTTCAGGTGGCATTTCTTCCTTTCCTTGCTTTTTTTTAGAAGTTGAAATCAGAATACAGAGTTACTTGAACACACGAAGTGGTCAGCTTGTCAACAGCATGATTTCTTATCAAGAAGAGAAAGCAATATTAAAAATCAGAAGACTTGATCTATAATCTTAAGCCATAATCTAGATCCAGCTCTGCCACTTACTAGCCAAGTGATCTTGGGCAAGTCACTTCACCTCTCTAGACCTCAGTTTAATCACCCATAAAATAAGAATAAGAAAAATTGAGCCCTGTAACTACTGGGGTTGATAGGGGATCCAATAAAATAAAGCATGACAATACATTTCAGCAGGATGTAAAAATGCTTCACTCCTGTAGAAGAATATTAGTGGACCGTTTTATATGCTGCCTTGCACTCATGCCAGGTTCATTTCAGTTTCTAGACAGGAAAGCACATAACAGGTACAGAAGAACCCAAGGGAAGGTTTGTAGTCATAACACAAGTGTGATGGTTAATTTTATGTGCCAAACTCACTGGCCACCAGGTGCCCAGATTAAATATTATTTCTGGGCGTGTCTATGAGAATGTTTCCGGGTGAAATTAGCTTTTGACTTGGTGGACTCAGTAAAGTAAATGGCCCTCTCCAGTGTGACTGGGCATCATCCAATCGACTGAGGGCCTCAATAGAACAAAAGGCAGAAGAAAGAGGAGTTTGTTTCTTTTTTTCCTGCCTCACTGCTTAAGCTGGGACAACTCATCTCATCTTCTCCTTCTGCTGGACTGAGATTTACACCATTGGCTTCCCTGGTTCTCAGGCCTTCAAACTCAGACTGAATTACACGACCAACTTTCTCATAGGTTTCCCCTTTGCAGATGGCAGATCCTGGGACTTCTCAGTCTCCGTTAATCACATGAGTCAACTCCTCATAATAAATCTCTCTATCTATCTACACACACACACACACACACACACACACACATGCACACACATACACGTGTGTGTGTGTATATTTGATTGTTGTTTCTCTGGAGAACCCTGACTAATACAATAGACAACACTCAACCCCTGGGTTATCTGTTCAAAATAGATGGAAGAAAAGCAGAACTGCACATCATTCCTTCTGATGTAGCTGGCCTTAGCTGGCATTGCGTATCCACAGTCTCAACAACTCAGAGCAAGAAAGGCCTCCTCCCATTCCCCGTTTCCTACCACACTAAAACCCAGGATTACACATCTAACTGAACGTTGTTCAAAGTTTTTCCAAAACGAACAATCAGTTTTACTCCTCTGAATTAGATCTCCCATGTGTTGAAAATTCTACAACTTTAAGTTTGGATGTGGAGCCAACAGCAGTCATATATCCAGTCTGAAATCTGCATGGAGCATTTCATAAGTACTCAGAACAAATGTGACTCTTTTATCTAAGTCATACAACGCAGTATCTAGCTAGATTAGACCCTAATAAGAATCATCAGTTGAAAATAAAAAGAATTAAAAAGATGCTTCCTGTTCAGATGTTGGCTTTCAAAATATGATATACTCTTGGTCAAGATATTTTAAGTGCTTTGCTTAAAATACTGACATACATGAAAATTTTAAATGACCCCCTATTCTCAAGTCTCTGTTGCATGCAATAACTTAACTTTTAAATATTTTAGTATGTAATATTCAATGTATACAAAGGAATACACGTGAAACATATATAAGCTATGAAGCATAATAATACAAAGGACATACACAAGCCCACTATCCAATTTAAGAACTAGAACCTGTTTTAGTAACAGGAGTAGAGAGAATAAAACTAATGATTCAGGGTCTTGCAATGCCTGAAAATCATTATTCCAAACATCAGAATGTAGGGCAAACTGTCAATTAAGGGAAAATTGTTTCTTCACACCCATTTTTCCAGGGATATATGAATTAAAAACAAAAAAAAATAGCCAGATGAAGAAAAGCTTAAGTCAAAGGAATGGCTCCCTAGTGGCAGCATTCAAACACTAGTGATGGACCAGTTGGTAAACTATCTTAGACAAGGAGCCCTCTTATATATAAGCAACAGCCAACTTCACCAATTAGGAAAACAAACGAAAACCTTGTAGGCAACACAATTATGAAATTCCATTATCTTCAAGCATAAACATGAGGAGCCGAGACCCAAGCTAAAAACAGACAATTCAGTCAAGCATTGTATTTTAAAATCTTGATTTGTAAACTACTCTTCATAAGAGATAAATTAACACAGGGCCACCAGCTTCAGTAAGTTACAGAGAGATATTATATTGAGGCACAACCCTAACTCTGGTTCTCCTCATTGTCAGTCTCTCCTGCCCAATCTTGGGTAGCAAACATACTTAGGCCTTTTCTTAAAGTGAAATCTTCTAGATCATATGCATTGCTCTGAGTGGCTCTTCTACTCCTGTTTCAGCAGTTCTGACTTTCAAATAAAGAAGACAACACTAAATTCCAGTATGGCTTCTCAGCACATAGATCTTAGCGCAGTAGAAGATCTAATGGACCAGTGGCAAAATTCAACCTGTATGACCTTAAGGAAATTTAACACTCTTCTGTGCTTTTCAACCTCCTCCTCAGAAACATGATAGAACAGACAAGATAAATTCTAAAGCCCATTCCAATTCTAAAATTCTGAAACTGCCTTTGATTTTTTTTAACATCTTTATTAGAGTATAATTGCTTTACAATGGTGTGTCAGTTTCTGCTTTATAACAGTGAATCAGTTATACACATACATATGTCCCCACTGCCTTTGATTTTAACATTCAATCTATTTGTTAAAAGAAACGCATGATTTTTTTTTTTCATTTTTGGCTGCTTCAGGTCTTAGTTGCGGCATGCTGGATATTCATTGTCATGTGGGATCTTTTTGTTGTGTCACGTGGGCTCTTCTGGGCTCTTCCTTGTGGCACGCAGGCTTCTCTCTAGTTGTGGCATGGCACACGGGCTCCAGAGGGCATGGGTTCAGTAGTTGCGGCATGCAGGCTCTAAAGCGCACAGGCTTAGTTGTCCCATGGTATGTGGGATCTTAGTTCCCTGACCAGGGATCAAACCCGCGTCCCCTGTTTGGAAGGCAGATTCTAAACCACTGGACCACCAGTGAAGCCCTGAAATGCATGATTCTTTTGTGCTATCCCTGAAATCTTAGAGGAAAGCCTCTCACCTCTGCCTTCCAATGTATTCTAATTTAATCCTTCTCTTTCCTGACTTCCAAAGTGTTTCTGTGGATTCTCTTTGGGATTAGAAATGAGTCTTCCTCCAACCTAAACCAATGCCTAAAACAAAAGGGAAGACTAGGGCAAAGAATCTAGCATCCTTATGATTAAGTTTTCCCCAGAAGAGAACCAAGTTTACCCTGATCCACTTGACAAATACACAGTCAAGCAGCACCTCTTCTGAAGCTTATCAGGGTGGTGAGACCTTTTTACTAAGCTCTGTATTAAAAATAACTAACTCTACTCTCAAGAGCCTTCCACTTTAAGTAAGTTTATTCTACTAAGAGAAGCTGTTTCTTGGGAGTCTATTCTTAGAATTGTCAAATCTTTTTCACAATGAATACCTCTAAACCTATTTTGAATATAACAAAACAGACTTTAAACACAATATATAGAATGGTTTAATTACAAAGAGTTTCTCATTAATTAGGTTTGGGATAGTGTGTTTTATTCCAATGAAAGTCAAATATCCCCTGCCTTCCTTATCATCTTCTTGTCCATCTCAATTAAGAAGTTCAGACATATTGCAGGGTGAGGGGTGTTCCCAGGGAGCCACTGCTATAGGTATGAGAGAAGAGAGATCCAGCTAACTACAAATATCTCTCACTCAAAGTTCTGATAGTTTTATAACTGATTGCTTCTCCCCAACCATGAAAATTTCAGTTCAGTTCACATAAAAGTTGAGCCACTCTTATTAATAATACTTAGAAAAAGAGGATGAATCCAGAATAAAGGTGGGTTCCTTCTCAACCAGGTCCAGCATGGTGTCACATTCAGAAAAAGACATTAAATTTGAAATCCATAAAAAACTGAAAGGCAATCTAAATCATTAATTCAGTCTCTTGAAAAATGCCAAAGGGATCACTCTACATTATACTCAAGAGTATAAAGCCCTCTTCACCCATCCATTTGTAATAAGTAGCCCTCAGTACAGCTTGGCACTTGCACCACGCTCCTAATCTTACTCTTCAGCCCTCCCCCAAATAGTTCCTCAAAATTCAGCCCAAACTGGGTCTTCTCTCCCCATAATTCAGGGTTTTTCTGAGCAAAGCTTTTCTTTCAATATGAACTCGTTACACTTTCCAATATAAATCTGATGTAAATTGAGCCCTTCTTGGTTCCTTTCAGTCCCCAATTCTACCCATTATACTTTCAACCAAACCCCAGACCCATTGCTGCTACTGATAGCAAAAGACATGGGGGGAGAGGAAATATTCATAGTCAATGTTTTCAACCAGGTCATGTGGGAACTAACAGTGGCTGGTTATGGTCTATGAGCATTTAGCATTAATTCTCACCCCTTTCTATATACTTTCCTGTAAAGATGGGTCTTGAACATGAAAAAAATAGGTTCAAGATACATATTAAGTTTTTCCAATGAGATACATTTGCAGGAGTTTGGGGAGTAAGGAGGAGGCCATCTTCCTGCTGCTATTACTACGGACCAAGAGGTTCAAAGGGATGTGAGGTTTTGTAGCCAGCCTCAGGATTTGGGATTCCAGATGGAGACAGGCAATTACAGCAGCAACAGAAGCCACAGCTGGAGCAGTTTCCTGATCTTTGGATTCCAGCTACAGTCTAAACACTTGAAATCAATAGATAAGAGGTAGCTCTCTGACTTCTGCTCCTCTGGTCCTTCCAAGTTTCTAAGTCCCTATATTAAATCCTTCCTGAAATATCCAGAGTGATTTCCAAGTTTGGCCCTGAACTAACAGATATTAAGGGGTGTAAAGAAAGAAGATAAAGCAAAAGGCAAGGAGAAAAGAGTAGAGATTCTTCTGCTGGCACCTTTGAGACAGACAGAGAAAATTGTGACAAAGTAAAGTTGGCATTATCCATTAGGAAAATGCAAATTGAAACCACAATAAGGTACCACTTCACACTCACTAGAATGGCTAGAATAAAACATTAGATAACAAGTATTGATAAAGCTGTGGAGAATTTGAAATTTTCATACACTGCAGGTAGGAATGGAAAATAGTGCAGCCACTTTGGAAAACAGTTTGGCAGTCCCTCAACATGTTAAACATAGAGTTATCTTATGCCTCAGCAATTCCACTTCTAGGTGTATACTCAACAGAAGTCAAAATATACATCTACACAAAAATGTTTACACAAATATTCAAAGAAATATTATTAATTATAGTCAAGAGGTAGAAACAGAACAAAAATATATCAAGCAATAATTGGATAAATAAAATGTGTTGTATCTATACAACGGAATATTTTTCAGAAATAAAATAAATGAAGTGCTCATACATGCTACAAAATAGATGAACTTGAAAACACAATGCAAAGTAAAAGAAAGTAGTCACAAGGACCACATATTGTGAGATTCAATTTATGTGAAATGCCCGTAGTAGGGAAATCTATTGACACAGAAAGTAGATTAGTGGTTGCTTAGGGATGGGGACTCAAGGAATAATGGATAAGGGGTGCAGAATTTCTTTTGGGAGTAATAAATCTGTGCTAAAATTGTGGTGATGGATGCACAACTAAATATATACTGAATACTGAATATATATTAGTATACTGAATATACTAAAGACACTGAATTCCACACTCTATATGGGCATATTAAAAGGTAATATACAGCTCAATAAAGTTGTTGCTTAAAAGATGCAAGGCAAATCTTGGGAAAGAAAAATGGAGCTGGAGGAATCAGGCTCCCAGACATCAGATTATACTACAAAGCTACAGTAATCAAGACAGTATGGTGCTGGCACAAAAACAGAAACATAGATCAATGGAATAGCATAGAAAGTCCAGAGATCAACTTACGCACATATGGTCACCGTATTTTTGATAAAGGAGGCAAGAATATACAATCGAGAAAAGACAGCCCTTTCAGTAAGTGGTGCTGGGAAAAGTGGACCACTACATGTAAAAGAATGAAATTAGAACACTCCCTAACACCATACACAAAAATAAACTCAAAATGGATTCGAGACCTAAACGTAAGACCAGACACTATAAAACTCTTAGAGGAAAACATAGGCAGAACACTCTATGACATAAATCACAGCAAGATCCTTTTTGACCTACCTCCTAGAGAAATGGAAATAAAACCAAAAATAAACAAATTGGACCTAATGAAACTTAAAAGCTCTTGCACAGCAAAGGAAACCATAAACAAGATGAAAAATAACCCTAAGAATGGGAGAAAATATTTGCAAATGAAGCAACTGACAAAGGATTAATCTCCAAAATTTACATGAACCTCAATATCAAAAAAACAAACAACTCAATCCAAACATGGGCAGAAGACCTAAATAGACATTTCTCCAAAGTAGATATACAGATTTCCAACAAACACATGAAAGGATGCTCAACATCACTAATCATTAGAGAAATACAAATCAAAACTACAATGAGGTATCCCCTCACACCAGTCAGAATGGCCATCATCAAAACATCTACAAACATAAATGCTGGAGAGAGTGTGGAGAAAAGGGAACCCTCTTGCACTCTTGGTGGGAATGTAAATTGATACAGCCATTATGGAGAACAGTATTGAGGTTCCTTAAAAACTAAAAATAGAACTACCATATGACCCAGCAATCTCACTACTGGGCATATACCCTGAGAAAACCATAATTCAAAAAGAGTCATGTACCACAATGTTCATTGCAGCTCTATTTACAATAGCCAGGACACGGAAGCAACCTAAGTGTCCATCTACAGATGAATGGATAAAGAAGATGTGGCACATATATACAATGGAATATTACTCAGCCATAAAAAGAAACAAAATTGAGTTATTTGTAATGAGGTGGATGGACCTAGAGTCTGTCATACAGAGTGAAGTAAGTCAGAAAGAGAAAAACAAATACCATATGCTAACACATATATGTGGAATCTAAAAAAAGAAAAAAGAACCTAGGGGCAGAAAAGGAATAAAGACATAGACGTAGAGAATGGACTTGAGGACACAGGGAGGGGGAAGTGTAAGCTGGGACAAAGTGAGAGAGTGACATGGACATATATACACTACCAAATGTAAAATAGATAGCTAGTGGGAAACAGCCGCATAGCACAGGGAGATCAGCTCAGTGCTTTGTGTCCCCCTAGAGTTGTGGGACAGGGAGGGTGGGAGGGAGGGAGACACAAGAGGGAGGGGATATGGGGTGTATGTATACGTATAGCTGATTCACTTTGTTATAAAGCAGAAACTAACACAACATTGTAAAGCAATTATACACCAATAAAGATGTTAAGAAAAAAAGATGCAAGGCACAATGAGGAAAATATTAAAAATAAAAAATGAAGGTGGACCATGTGTAAGGGGGGAAGGCATTAAGGCACAGGTGCAGGAGTGTAGAGATAATTCCTAGTGCTCTGACAAATTCTTCTAATGTTCTTACAGAAAGATTTTCAGGAAGAGTTTAAACTCAGGAACCCTACACACTAGGGAATATCTACTCATCTGAGGTGATAAAGTATTTTCTATGTCAATTATCTAACTAATTTTGCATCTCAAAAACTATGATGGCAGTCATAGCAAGACTTAGACATTAAATGACAAAGACATTAAATATTTGAATGGAATATCTGATACACAAAGGCAAATTTACTATGAAACTAATGAAGCTTAACCTTCATTCCTCCTCACTTGCCTGGGCCCCTTCTAAGGCCCTGGGAAGAGCCTTGGCAATGAATTCACAAGATCATGTGTTCTTATAAAATTTGCAAAAGTAAGGTATTTTTAAAAATTGATCAAGACTGGGGTTCTTTCCATTTAGACTGCCCTTCCATCACCCTTCTTCTTATTTGGGGTGGCACTGGAGTTGCTGCCAACATTTTGGGGATCTGGATATGGGAAAGTTGAGGAGAGATATGTTTAGTTTGGTATCAGGTATATATTTATGTGGTTCACTGTCAACTTCACACATCTCTTTTCTACCATCTACATACTTCCAGTGCCAGGTGCTGTAGGCCACATCCATATTGTCACACCACCTCCAGCTCTCCCAACTGTGTGTCCCCTTTTCCCCTCAAACCTCACCTTAAACAAAGCATGCTAGAGGAAGGATTGATGTATCTTATTCTCTCTAAAGAAACCTAGATTATAAAATTGTTATGTAAAATGTAAGGAAAATTATGCAGCCAAAATGCCTCATGCAGTTTCTTAATAAAAATATTATGTTAGTTTCCGAATTTTGTGAAGTTTGTAGTATTGGCCAGCTTTCCTTTAATGTGTTGTATGTTTTGATTTCTCTCATTCTAAATCAGCACTCATATCTAATCAGTACCTAACAGTGTATTTTTAAGCTTGTATTCTTTTTCTTAAAAAGGGTCTCCCAAACTGTATAATCTTCAGGTGCCACAGAACCTGAATCTATCCCTGGAGAAATATTCCTTTCCTCTTTGAATCCATCTTGTGTAAAGAGAGTAAAACAAACATACATGAATCTCAGTGAAAAGGCTGGACCTACCAAAGTTGAAGAGATGTGAATGGCAATGATTTGCACTGTGCCCCTTAATATTAAGTGGGTATAAAATGTCACTGGCCTTGTCATTATTTTGAGTAGGAACTTACTTGTCTTAATTTGGTGAATGGAAAAACCATTCCAAAGAGCCTTCACAGATTTACTTAGAACCTGGCCCCCTCTTCCTCAACCACAGATTCTTCTGCCATATAATTTTCAAGAACATGACTCTCACAGTTGGGCAACAGATGCTATATACATTTGTGATATAATCAATCATGTGTCTGAATAATGTATGTAAAACTATCCTCAAATTTTTAACCTGAAATCCCAATAGTATCACCTGCAAAAGATTATTCATATGAATAAAGAGATTTAATGAAGTTGTCAAATATAGAATAAACATAAGAAAATACAATTAAAAAATTGATTGATTGATTTGGATCCCTACCTCAAAAAAAAGTTCAAATTGACTTAAAAGATAATGTCAAAATAAAACCCTAAAACAGTTACCTAAAAACACACATAAGACTTTCTAAATTTCATGTCAAAACTAGAAATCAGAAACAAAAATAATGAGTAATTTGACTACATAAAACTTTTAAAAGTTCTACATAACCAAAATAAAAACCATAAAACAAGATTAAAAGCAAAGTATAAACTGGGGGAAATATTTGCAAAAAGTTAATCTCCTTAAGCTCTAAAAAATACCAAGACTTAAAAGTACAAGACTAATGCCTCAAAAATATACGAGTAGAGGATATGAATAGGAAATTGACAGAATGGAAAATCCCAGGATACAGGAAAAATATTAATTCAAATTAAAGAAACCATGACATACCACTTTTTGCCCACTAAATTGTTAAATTTTTTTCCCTGTGGCCTAATAATACTCAGCTTTAGGAAAGAAGGGGAGAATGAGACATGTTACCACTTTTATAGAGAGCAATTTCACTATACATGTCAAAAGTTTTTCAATGTTAATGCATTTTTACCCAGCAATTTCATTCCTAAGAAAGAGTTCTAAGGAAATATCGTTTATAAAATTTTAAACTTTCAGAGAGCCTGAAAACCCATCAATCAGCAATTAGTTAAATAAACAAACTATTAGTTAAATAAACAAACTATGGTCCTTATAACAGAATACAATGTATCTATTAAGAAAAATATTATAAAAAATATTTATGTCATAAAACATAGACATATTATGTTGCTAAGTAGAAAAAAGGTATATTATAAAAATATATGCAAAATACAATTCTTATAATTAGAGAAAAAGCAAGGTAATGGTAGTAGTAACAGCTGACATAAATACTCGTTATGTGTTTCGCATTGTTATAAGCCCACTGCATGTATTATCTCATTTAAATTTCACAACAATCGTATGAAGTAGTCACTATTACTATCTTTAACTTATAGTGGAGAAAATGAGGCATCAAGAAAACAAATAATTTGCCCAAGGTGAAATCAGGATTTGGACCCAGGTAATCAGACTCCTGCTCCTGTAGTCTTAACCACAATGCTAATTTCTGAGTTATATGATTATTAGATTAGAGGAATAGACTAGATTAACTGTCATGTTTTAGTAAGAAATTCTCCCCAAATATCAATAACATTTACATCTAGGAAATAGGATTACGGGTGATATTTATTTTCTTATTTTTATTATCTGTATTTTCTAAATTTTCAACAAGAAATGTAAACTGCCACAAAGAGAAAGCAGAGATATTAGTTCTTATAACCTATTCTTTCTGCTCCTTTCCTATCAGTAGGTATAAAATAATTGTTCTAAATATCACTATTTCTACCTGTATATCAAGAGAAAGACCACCCACAGAACCAAAATATTTTAAAGTATTTGCTACCTAATCTTAAAGGCAAGGAAGTCCACCATTCTGGATTTCAGGGTTCTCTTTCATGATGGAAAAGGGAGGGTGAACATGGCGGGGAGGGAGAAGTGAGTGTGAGGGACAAGGTTTTAATCTGTCACAAACTAGTAAAAACTTTGTCTCCTACAGAAGTTGTTTTATTTAGTCATTCATTCCAAAACTTAAATTCAGAAGTTTAGTAATTATATTAAAATCAAAATGGATCAAAGGGCCAGATGTTGCAGGCAGGATGACTAATCAAACAGAGCCTGGGTAATGTGCTTTACGCCTTGCTCAATGGGAAGTAATTACTCTAACATTAGCTTTACAGTGTTTAAACAACCATTTCATTATATTTTTTCTGCACTGATTAAATTTTCTCGGCATTTCTAATGCATCATTACATCTGCCTTGCATTTAGATAATGCACAGCATTGCTACCCATTAAAAAGTCCCTATTCTCTTTCATCACCTTAATAAATCTAATTTGGCTTTATTTGCATAAAGTTTGATAAAGAGTGATTAGCTCTCTTACAAATAGCATATCTTGGATGAAAATATCTCTTCTATAACTTGGCTAAAACAGCTCTTCACAGATTTATAAGTGAACACCCCAGCAATAGCCACCTAAAAGTGAGAGGGGTAAAGGAAAACTTATAGCACAACTGCCGCTGTAGAATTACTGCCTGTGCCTTCCAAGACTGCTGCGGGGTGGATATGATAACCATGGGACCATCTAAGGCACTTTGCTTCTTATTCCTAAATATATAGCCTAAGGAATTATAATAGAGGACAAGAACATCAAGAATAAAAGCTCACATTTTTAGCCTTCTACTTCAATATTCACATTTACCCTCAACACATAGAGACTCAGGACATTTTAGCCCTTGCCCAAGTAAATGAACTGTAAAGTAATCTCTGGAAGATATTAGCTAAGATGAGAAGCTCTGCCAAGGTATCAGATATGCCAGGCAATTACTTACAGAAACTCAAACTATGCCAAGTCCTCAGGGGAACTTTTTTAAGCACTGCAAATAAATGGATTGTGTTGGTGAGTAATAGGTGATGACATTGATTCTGCCCTTTGAACTTAGGGTTTTGATAACAGAAACTCAAAACCGCGAAACAAGTGCCCTTGGAAATCTGAAATAGAGAGCACGAGGTCCTAAAAGGAAAGAGAATATCCACTGAAATCAATATGCCATATACTGCCTTTGCACTAGAGAAGATGATACTGGGAGTGGAGTGGAAAGAGCAACCCCTCATTTAATTCTTGTGACAGAATCAAGCACTGCAAAAACAGACTCCACCAAGGTTTGAACTCTCCCTTCTGAGTCAGTGACTCACTGTCCAATTCTATGTTGCTATTCATTCATCCTAACATAAGCCATTGGTTTTCACTTTCACAACGGGAAAATTACTGTGTATTGTAGAATTTACTAGATCCAAGTTCAAAGTCCTGTATTTCAAAACCCTGGACCTTCCCTACCTACACATCTCTCTCCCTTCCGTTCTCCCCTCTCTCTTATTTCCCCTAGTTCTTGAGCGTCCTCATGGGTCTACAGCTCATGTCAGAGTCCCACTCTGCCTGCTCCACTTCATCCCATTCTCACAGAACAATGTACAAATCCTAACATAATGACAGAAATTACAAAGTTTTTACTCAGTTTTGTGGGACTTAACCTCTACTAGGCTGATGGCCAGTGATGAGCAAGGGAGTCAGAGACAGGCTGCATATTCTTAAACCACAAAAGCTGTTATATAGAGAGAAATTTGACTCTGAAACTAGCCACATAAATAACTAACGATGAAATCTTTAATGTATGAGAAGCCTAGGAATTATGAGAGTAATATGATAATTTTTCCTTTTCTCCAGGTGAGAAGAGCTATCGTACCTGATTGCTGATTACTCCTCCAGCCCTAAGACTCCTATCTCTCTGGGATGTGTGATTATGGGCTCTGATTTCACATGAGTTATTTTCTTATCTCTCTTCTCCCTTCCAGAATGGCCATCTTTTGTTAAAAAGAGAGAGAAAACAAAAAAGGGTTTTTTTGCTTCAGTCTATTGGAGTAGTAAGTACTTTTATTCTCACTCAAATTATCCAATGGGCAAAACACTCATTTCAACATAATTGATCTCATTATCTGTGAAAAGGAAAGATATAGGATTGATCAGAACACCCAGAGGTGGGATTGACTGATGGTTAGATGAATGACAGCTCCCTTTAAGATAGGCTGGCCCTCCTACAGCTCTTAGGCTCTGAAGCCATTCACTATCTGAACCACTTTTGCCTGGATGTAGCCATTTTCAGACATATTTCCAGAGAGGTAATGACATCAACTATATCCTTTCATCTTGAGTTTTACTTTACTCCTTTAATTCTGAGTTCTACTGCAGACGATGCAAAAAGAAATGGTGAAAAAAGAAACGGTGACTATCTTCAAGAAGATTATAATTAAGAATATTAATTCAACTTTAATTTCTATAATATGTGAATATTTTGACTGAATCATAGTTAAAATTTTGTTGGACTGGCATTTTGCCTTAGGCAATGTAATTTCAAAGTCTTCAGTATGCTCCAGTCCAGTGGTTCGCAAAGTGTGGTTCCATGATCTGCAGCATTATGTCACTTGAGAAGTTATCAATTTCTCTGGCTCCATCTAGGCCTACAGAAAAAAAAGGTCTGGAGATGGGTCCAGCAATCTGTGATTTAACAGCCCCAGATAATTCTGATGCAGGTCAAAATCTGAGAACTTCTAATTTAGACTAACAAGTCTCCCAACTGTTACTACTCTTCAGAAGTTTCTTTACAGGTGATTGATTATTGAGGGACACTAAAAGAGATACCTAGTCACATTCATTGATTAGCACAGAATCTATGAGCTCATGAAAGAGAGTGAGAACACAGTTCCCAGTTGGGTTTCAGGCCAATAGAGGGTAATGGGCTCCTCAAAGAATATCACCAGAAAGAATAAGTCCAGCAGCGTGGGTCAGACTGAAGAGTAAGCCTGAATATTAGGGGAACCTATGGCTCCTGGTACAGTCTATAAATCTTTAAGGTCTTTTGGGACCCTATGGTTCTATGAGGACAGAAACAGAGGGGGTTAATTGAATGGTCAGAGAGAGAACACCAGGGATCAGTGGACCTCGAGGAGGTCAGCAGTGGCACAGGTAGCAGCAAGGTTAGCCACCATGAACCACCAAGTAACTGACAGCAGACCACAAAACAGGGAGACTAAATTTTGAGAAGCTCTATTTCCAGAGGACGTATAAAAAGAGGATCTGGGGGAAAGGATGCAGAAAAAAGACAGAACTTCCTGTTATCCAAGTCTCTGGGGGCTAAGCACATTGGTTTCTACAGTTTTCCTGCACATAAGGTGCCATTCTTCTGACGGCAGGTGAAGCCAAGGAACGTAAGAGGTATATATTAGTGTACATGTACGTAGTGTATTCAGGAGCAGAAAAAATTCAGGGTTTCCCTTCCTCCATTCTCTGACAAAGACCTACGTTATCTCCCCGAGGCAGAATGGCTTTGAAAGGCATAGAACAGACCACACAGATGTCCTCACTGGTTTATTATAGCTTCCTCAGGGCCACCACCGCCATAGGGACTACTAGGAAATTTGTCCCATGGAGGGGGCTCTCACCCTCTCCCAAGCCACCACGCCACCTGACCTACAGGATGATCACTGTCCAGACTCGCAATGCTTTCTATTCAAATCACCTTCTAGGTTGACCAACCTCACCTCTCTTCTTATATGTCCTCATTTCCTGTCTATTCCCAAACACATAAACTCTCAACTGTACCCTACGACATTCATGGTCACTTATGAACAAATTCTGTTTATCCTCAGCTCCGATTGCAACTTGACTATGCCTCAAAGAGACTGCTTCCCCTGAGGGCTTCTCAGATGACGGCTATGTTTTCTCCCACAGCCCCTGAACCCGAGTTGAAGATTTTTGACCCCGACCTACCTACCACTGCCAAGACATTGCCTGTCTTCCTCCTCTCGTCTGCTCTTCTGAAGCCCACAACACACTGCTGTGTCACCAGCCACTTGCTGATGTCATCTGTTGACCGTGAAGTCACTTTCCTTCATTTGGGAAAGACTGACATCTGGAGAGATGTATTTCTCTCTAACAATACTTTCTACATTCTTGCTGATCTCAGTGTCCATGTATGCCTGGTTTCCTATATCTTAGCCTCTCAGTTGCTGAACTTCCTTTCCTCCAAATATCTCTTCCACCTCGTATCCACTCACTCCAGACCTTGCTGTCACACCACATTCAAAATCTTGAGTGCCCACTTTCTCCTGTCCTTCCAAATGATGTATTCATGTGCTCAATTCCAATCATTCTTCCTCCCTGCAGGGACTTCCAGTCCACTGAGCTCTCTCAGTGTTCGCACACTTCCATGTTCTCACTTTCCTCCAACCCAGCTTAGATTCCATGGTCTAGGAACTCTAATAACTTCCTTGAAAATACTCTTAGCTCCTTTGCCCCCCTTCCTGGAATCATATGTATCTGGCAAACAAACTCTGGAAAATTCCAACTCTCTACATACAATATGACTATGTCTACACAGCTAAATAGTTTAGGAGAAAATCACCCATGACATATGACATATCTCCCTTTAAATATTATGTCCACAATTCTCAAATGTGCCCTCAGTATTAACCAGCAATTCTGTCACACTTCCCAAGTAAATCTGCCTTCCTACTATCTGAGTTAATCATTGTACAACTTCTCCTCTCTTCTGCAATAAACTTCTCATTCTTCAGAGAGACCAAATAAATGCAATCAGATAAGAGCAACCTATCTTCCCCAACCAAATCATTAGTAGGTTTGCACCAGTACTCATCTGGTTTTCCTCCTATTATAATAAGCACAGTAGCCTTAACCCTGTCTAAGATGCCCGCATCCTGTGTAAAGTCAACCCCTCTATGTCTGTATGGATTCCATTCCCCCCTCCTACTCAACAATTTTAATCACTGTCCCGCCTTCAAAAAAAAAAGTATTTTATTACTCTTTCTGGCATTATTTCCATCAGTAGATAAGTTTGCCATATTATTTCCCAGCTCAACAAATAATCCCTTGACACACATCTGCCTCCAAGCTCTGCCCATTTCTCCCCTCCCTTCACAGAAAAGCTTTCTACATCTCTCATCTAACTACTATGATCAAGTTTTTGCCCACCACTTCATAGAAAGGGTATCTATCAAAATCACCATGAACCTCTATTTTCTGCCCTCATTTTTGTCAATATATGGGAAGTTTCTGCAGCAACTGAATGCTCCCTAGATGAGAGGATACTGTAGTATTTAGTCATGGACCTTCCTCTCTTCTCTGTCCACTCTCTCCCTAGGTGATCCAATCTCAGGATGTCTCCTGCTGCATCGTTTGGTTGTATGTATAGATGCAGTGAGTCAGGACTGGGAGGATACTAGGGAAATACCATAATGTATTCATTTATAAACTTATTGTGAATGTTTCCTTCTCTTCAGTCAAATTATACCAGGATATTATCTGAGTCCCATAATAGATTGAGCATCATGTAGCCAACAAAATCTCCTAAAAGTCATCCAGCCAAGACATCTCTAGTCTTTCCTATACTTTTATGTTATTTCAGAATCCTAATAGATAGGTCATGACAAATTAAAAAGGAAGACAGTATTATCACTCTCTAGAATCATTCTTCACATCTTAATATTGGGGATACCCTTTATACAAGGTTCAAATAAGTATTCAACAAAACAACCTCAAATTAAAATTTTACACATATAGGTACTCAAATAAATGGTCATCCTTTGCCTCTTCAGAATGTGAATTTGAAAGAGAAAAATATTTCTAGTTAAGGTAGTCAGAGAAGGCTTAAAGAAAGCTAGCATTAAGTTGGATTTTGAATTCTGGATAGAATTACAAAAAGAAGTTATAACAAATACATGAGGAAGGAGAAGAACAAAGTGAATATGGAGAGAGGTAAGTACATCAGACTGGCTGAGGCATAGAGTTGGAGCTCGGTCTCATTTGGGAATGATATATAATGCCAGGGTTTGCTGTCATCAGTCCTCATAGAACCTGGAGTCCAACATCAGGAAGAACCTACTACCTGCTGGAAGGACCCCATGATACCAACCTGCTTCTCTGTCCTCAGCCTGTTGCTTGTGACCATGATACCATGCCTGCTATTCAGCCTATGTGTCCTGACTTCCTCTTCTTGCCTGCTTCCAGGGTCTTTCCAGATCACTCACCCTGTTTAAGTGCTCTCCCATGCTCTAATCCCAGCCCTTGGAGCAGCACTGGCCTATCAACAACCAAACTCGTACCACTGCCTCTTTGGAAAGTGAATCCCCAAAAGAAAACTATCTCTGATCCAACATCACAGAAACCAATAGGGAAGCAAGCACAATGGCCCATGTTTAAGGGAGAAACTGTCTGATCTATATTGTAAGGACAGGAGTGATGGTATGTACATATGTAGAAAAAGACTAAGAATTTAAAAATTAATTGATTTGATTGAATATAGCTCCACAAATGAGAGTGAGTCTCCAAGAGTAGAAAAAGGGCAACAGAAATAGGAAAAGGAGAAGAAGGCAGGGAATGAAAATGAACTCAGCTCTGTGACACTTTGCTTGTTTCACCAGACCCAGAAATATGCAGTGAATATTTGCTGACAGACTAAATAAAACAGCTATTTTTTTTCTTTTTTTGGTGATTTAATTTCTACTTCTTTATCTTCTCCTATATACATGTAAAAACGCCCAAGCCTGGCTATTACCTTGTGTTAATTCTCATTGCATTTTTAAAAGTTAGGCTATGTAACACACTTTCAGAAAGTCGGCAGGGTGTAAACGACCTATCTCATCATTTTGTGTCACATTCCCTATGAGATTATGAAGTACTATGTGCTGTATGAACCATGGCACATTTTGGTCATCACTGTGTTCTCAATTTCAATTAAGGCTGAGAACGTCTGATGAATAGATGGGGGTGGCCAGGGGAGGAGAGGGAAGGGTCAGACAGGCTGATGGTCACATGAGCAGCCTGGCATATACTTTTTTGTTTTTTTAATTTTATTTTATTTACTTATTATAGAGCAGGTTCTTATTAGTCATCCATTTTATACACATCAGTGTATACATGTCAATCCCAATCTCCCAATTTATCACACCACCACCCTCACTCCCTGTCTCTTGGCCCCCTTGGTGTCCATACATTTGTTCTCTACATCTGTGTCTCAACTTCTGCCCTGAAAACTGGTATATCTGTACCATTTTTCTAGGTTCCACATATATGTGTTAATATACGATATTTGTTTTTCTCTTTCTGACTTATTTCACTCTGTATGACAGTCTCTAGATCCATCCATGTCTCAACAAATGACCCACTTTCGTTCGTTTTTATGGCTGAGTAATATTCCATTGTATATATGTACAACATCTTCTTTATCTATTCTTCTGTCGATGGGCATTTAGGTTGTTTCCATGACCTGGCCATTGTATATAGTGCTGCAATGAACATTGGGGTGCATGTGTTTTTCTGAATTATGGTTTTCTCTGGGTATATGCCCAGCAGTGGGATTGCTGGGTCATATGGTAATTCTATTTTTAGTTTTTTAAGGAACCTCCATACGGTTCTCCATAGTGGCTGTATCAGTTTACATTCCCACCAACAGTGCAAGAGGGTTCCCTTTTCTCCACACCCTCTCCAGCATTTGTTGTTAGTAGATTTTCTGATGGTGTCCATTCTAACTGGTGTGAGGTGATACCTCATTGTAGTTTTGATTTGCATTTCTCTAATAATTAGTGATGTCATGGAGCGTTTCATGTGCTTCTTGGCCATCTGTATGTCTTCTTTGGAGAAATGTCTATTTAGGTCTTCTGCCCATTTTTGGATTGGGTTGTTTGTTTTTCTAATATTGAGCTGCATGAGCTGTTTATATATTTAGGAGATTAATCCTTTGCCCATTGATTCGTTGGCAAATATTTTCTCCCATTCTGAAGGTTGTCTTTTCGTCTTGTTTATGGTTTCCTTTGCTGTGCAAAAGCTTTGAGGTTTCATTAGGTCCCATTTGTTTATTTTTGTTTCTATTTCCATTACTCTAGGAGGTGGATCAAAAAAGATCTTGCTATGATTTATGTCAAAGAGTGTTTTTCCTATGTTTTCCTCTAAGAGTTTTATAGTGTCCAGTCTTACATTTGTGTCTCTAATCCATTTTGTTTATTTTTGTGTATGGTGTTAGGGAGTGTTCTAATTTCATTCTTTTACATGTAGCAGTCCAGTTTTCCCAGCACCACTTATTTAAGAGACTGCCTTTTCTCCATTGTATATCCTTACCTCCTTTGTCATAGATTAGTTGACCATAGGTGCATGGGCTTAACTCTGCGCTTTCTACCTTGTTCCATTCATCTATATTTCTGTTTTTGTGCCAGTACCATATTGTCTTGATTACTGTAGCTTTGTAGTATACTCTGAAGACAGGGAATCTGATTCTTCCAGCTCTGTTATTTTCCCTCAAGACTGCTTTGTCTATTCGGGGTCTTTTGTGTTCCACACAAATTTTAAGATTTTTTGTTATACTTCCTTAAGAAATGCCATTGGTAATTTGATAGGGATTGATAGGGATTGCATTGAATCTACAGATTGTTTTGGGTGGTATAGTCATTTTCACAATATTGATTGTTCCAATCCAAGAACATGGTATATCTCTCCATTTGTTGGTATCATCTTTAACTTCTTTCATCAGTGTCTTATAGTTTTCTGCATACAGGTCTTTTGTCTCCCTAGGTAGATTTATTCCTAGGTATTTTATTCTTTTTGTTGCAATGGTAAATGGGAGTGTTTCCTTAATTTCTCTTTCAGATTTTTCATCATTAGTGTATAGGAATGCAAGAGATTTCTGTGCATTAAGTTTGTATCCTGCAACTTTACCAAATTCCTTGATTAGCTCTAGTAGTTTTCTGGTGGCATCTTTAGGATTCTCTATGTATAGTATCATGTCATCTGCAAACAGTGACAGTTTTACTTCTTCTTTTCCAATTTGTATTCCTTTTATTTGTTTTTCTTCTCTGATTGCCATGGCTAGGACTCCAAAACTATGTTGAATAATAGTGGTGAGAGTGGATATCCTTGTCTTGTTCCTGAACTTAGAGGAAATGCTTTCAGTTTTTCAACACTGAGAATGATGTTTGCTGTGGGTTTGTTGTATATGGCCTTTACTATGTTGAGGTAGGTTCCCTCTATGCCCACTTTCTAGAGTGTTTTTATCATAAATGGGTGTTGATTTTGTCAAAAGCATTTTCTGCATCTGTTGAGATGATCATATGGTTTTTATTCTTCAATTTGTTAATATGGTGTATCACACTGATTGATTTGCATGTATTGAAGAATCCTTGCATCACGGGGATAAATCCCACTTGATCATGGTGTATGACCCTTTTAATGTATTGTTGGACTCTGTTTGCTAGAATTTTGTTGAGGATTTTTGCATCTATATTCATCAGTGATACTGGTGTGTAATTTTCTTTTTTTGCAGTATCTTTGTCTGGTTTTAGTATCAGGGTGATGGTGGCCTCATAGAATGAGTTTTGGAGTGTTCCTTCCTCTGAAATGTTTTGGAAGAGTTTGAGAAGGATGGGTGTTAGCTCTTCTTTAAATGTTTGAGAGAATTCGCTTGTGAAGCCATCTGGTCCTGGACTTTTGTTTGTTGGAAGATTTTTTTTTTTTTGCTGTACGCGGGCCTCTCACTGTTGTGGCCTCTCCCGTTGCGGAACACAGGCTCCGGACGCGCAGGCTTAGCGGCCATGGCTCACGGGCCCAGCCACTCCGCGGCATGTGGGATCTTCCTGGACCAGGACACTAACCTGTGTCCCCTGCATCGGCAGGCGGACTCTCAACCACTGCACCACCAAGGAAACCCGGAAGATTTTTAATCACAGTTTCAATTTCATTACTTGTAATTGGTCTGTTCATATTCTGTATTTCTTCCTGGTTCAGTCTTGGAAGGTCATATCTTTCTAAGAATTTGTCCATTTCTTCCAGGTTGTCCATTTTATTGGCAAAGATTTGCTTGTAGTAGGCTCTTAGGATGCTTTGTATTTCTGTGGTGTCTGTTGTAACTTCTCCATTTTCATTTCTAATTTTATTGTTTTGAGTCCTCTCCCACGTTTTCTTGATGAGTCTGACTAATGGTTTATCAATTTTGTTTATCTTCTCAAAGAACCCCCTTTTAGTTTTATTGATCTTTGCTATTGTTTTCCTTGTCTCTATTTCATTTATTTCTGCTCTGATCTTTATGATTTCTTACTTCTGCTCACTTTGGGTTTTGTTTGTTCGTCTTTCTCTAGTTCCTTTAGGTGTAAGGTTAGATTGTTTATTTGAGATTTTTCTTGTTTCTTGAGGTAGGCTTGTATTGCTATAAACTTCCCTTTTAGAAGTGCTTTTGCTGCATCCCATAGGTTTTGGATTGTCGCATTTTCATTGTCATTTGTCTCCAGGTGCTTTCTTATTTCCTCTTTGATTTCTTCAGTGATCTCTTGGTTATTTAGTAATGTATTGTTTAGCCTCCATGTATTTGTGTTTTTTATGTTTTACTCCCTGTAATTGATTTCTAATCTCATAGTGTTGTGGTCGGAAAAGATGCTTCATATGATTTCAATTTTCTTAAATTTACTGAGGCTTGATTTGTGACCCAAGATGTGATCTATCCTGGAGAATGTTCCATGTGCACTTGAGAAGAAAGTGTAATCTGCTATTTGGGTATGGAATGTCCTGTAAATATCAATTAATCTATGTGGTCTATTGTGTCATTTAAAGCTTGTGTTTCCTTATTAATTTTCAGTTTGGATGAACTGCCCATTGATGTAAGCGAGGTGCTAAAGTCCCCCACTATTATTGTGTTACTGTCGATTTCCTCTTTTATAGCTGTTAGCAGTTGCTTTATGTATTCAGGTTCTCCTATGTTTGGTGCATATGTATTTATAATTGTTATATCTTCTTCTTGGATTGATCCCTTGATCATTATGTAGTGCCCTTCCTTCTCTCTTGTAACATTCTTTATTTTAAAGTCTTTTTTTATCTGATATGAGTATTACTACTCCAGCTTTCTTTTGATTTCCATTTGCATGGAATATCTTTTCCATACCCTCACATTCAGTCTGTATGTGTCCCTAGGTCTGTGGTGGGTCTTTGTAGATAGCATATATACGGGTCTTCCTTTTGTATCCATTCAGCAAGCCTGTGTCTTTTGGCTGGAGCATTCAATCCATTCACGTTTTAGGTAACTATCGATATGTATGTTCCTATGACCATTTTCTTAATCGTTTTGGGTTTGTTTTTGTAGGCCCTTTTCTTCTCTTGTGTTTCCCACTTAGAGAAGTTCCTTTAGCATTTGTTGTATAGCTTGTTTGCTGGTGCTGAATTCTCTTAGTTTTTGCTTGTCTGTAAAGCTTTTGATTTCTCCATTGAATCTGAAAGAGATCCTTGCTAGGTAGAGTAATCTTAGTTGTACATTCTTCCCTTTCATCACTTTAAGGATATCATGCCACTCCCTTCTGGCTTGTAGTGTTTCTGCTGAGAAATCAGCTGTTAACAATATGGGAGGTCCCTTGTATGTTATTTGTCATTTTTCCCTTGCTGTTTTCAATTATTTTTCTTTGTCTTTAATTTTTGCCAGTTTGATTACTATGTGTCTTGGCGTGTTTCTCCTTAGGTTTATCCTGTATGGGACTCTCTGTGCTTCCTGGACTTGTGTGGCTATTACCTTTCCTATGTTAGGGAAATTTTCAACTATTATCTCTTCAAATATTTTCTCAGGTCCTTTCTCTCTCTCTTCTCCTTCTGGGACCCCTATAATGCAAATGTTGTTGCGTTTAATGTTGTCCTAGAGGTCTCTTAGGCTGTCTTCATTTCCTTCATTCTTTTTTCTTTATTCTGTTCCACAGAAGTGAATTCCACCATTCTGTTTTCCAGGTCACTTATCCGTTCTTCTGCCTCAGTTATTCTGCTATTGATTCCTTCTAGTGTATTTTTCATTTCAGTTATTATATTGTTCATCTCTGTTTGTTTGTTCTTTAATTCTTCTAGGTCGATGTTAAACATTTCTTGCATCTTCTAGATCTTTGCCTCCATTCTTTTTCCAAGGTCCTGGATCATCTTCACTATCATTATTGTGAATTCTTTTTCTGGAAGGTTGCCTATCTCCACTTCATTTACTTGTTTTTCTGGGGTTTTATCTTGTTCCTTCATCTGGTACATAGCCCTCTGCCTTTTCATCTTGTCTATCTCTCTGTGAATGTGGTTTTTGTTCCACAGGCTGCGGGATTGTAGTTCTTCTTGCTTCTGCTGTCTGCCCTCTGGTGGATGAGGCCATCTAAGAGGCTTGTGCAAGTTTCCTAAATAAAACAGCTTTGAGCTCTGACTAGATGAAGTTTTGGATATTTGCATTACAGTATGTCATAATCTCCTGAGTGAATTGTTTATATTTTTAATTTGAACTTTAAACATGCAACTGTCATTTTAGTAGACCAAATCAGACAAACAACAAGAATTATTTGCTACCTGGCCTTTGTTCTAACTTTAATTCTTTTAGAAATGCACAAGAAGATTCCATTCACTTTAGTAGGAATGTCAATGAATGTAATTGACTTCATCTGGAATACAGAGACAGTCCTACAAAGCCAAAAATATATATAAACCACTAAGCCTAGAAAAACATTCACTTATCAGTATTGAAGGGGTTTCTGAACTGCAGTGTTTCTTTTCTCAGAATAAGAGCATTTGGTCTCTCCAGCCTCAATCGGTAAGTTTAAGCTAGAATCCAGAAACATTACCACAAGAAATCCTTAGGTTTTGCCAACTATGATTAAATGTAGTTTTTATGGTGGTAGTGCTTGGTTTTTTGTATGTTTGTACAGCTTTTTAAACTGTAGCTCAAGTAGTAAGCTTTATTTGAAGTGGTAAGAAACCCAAAATATCTTATTAAGGATTAAATTTTTTCAAGCCACTTGGATCCTGCTAAAAAGAAAGGAAGGAAAGAAGGAAGGAAGGAGGAAAGAGAGGGAGGAAGGGAAGGAAGGGTCCATTAGACTGATGTGGCTTTAATGTCCTGGCGGCCCACATAAGCAAATCAAAATCTAAGCCTGCAAACGACTCAAGGTTGTGAAATCAAAACTCAAAAGACAACCAATCACAAACAGCCAAGTAGGCTTTGAGCTCTAGCCAACCAAATAATTTTCTTTCTTTGCTTCCCACTTTCTCTACACGAGGGTTTCCCCTGGCTCCAGAGCACTTCTAACAACTTCTGGTTTGGTGCTGCTCAATTCCAAAAAATTTTTGCTCAAATAGACACTTAAAATTTTTAACATGCTTCAGTTTATCTTTTGAAGGAAGGAAGGAAAAAAAGAATGAAGGGAGGAAGGGGGGAGGAAAGAAAGAAAACTTCATAGTGCATTGACTATACTTTAAAGTGTTTGCCATCCATGTTTATTTCCCTGATGATTTTCCTCCCTTTCCTATTTGTCTCATGTATTCCTAAAACTCTGAAACAATCTCCTCCAAAACAGTGGACCCTGCATCTCAGCATTTACAGTCTGATTAAGACACTTAGCCATGCCTACCATCCCTACAGACATTGAGCTCCAGGAAAGGCAGTTAGCCCATGCCTGATGCAGGGTAGGCACCCAAAAAACTAAACAAATTAATGAAAGGATAAACAGATGAATATGGTTATGTTCTGAAGCAAATGAACTCCAATAATACACAATGCACACTTTAGGTTTCTCAAACTTCAGATATCTGCACAATAGCTCACTGATTTTACTAAAAAAGATTTCTTGGAAAGAAAGTTTCATATGACTACAGTAAATGCAAAACCAGTATCAGTTGACAGAAACAGGAAGCAACTATGAAAACAATAGATGTTCAATTTCTTGAATAAATGTTCAATTTCTTTACCTGGTAGGTGGTAACATGAGAATTTTTATCTTTTTTTTGGCAACAGCTTTATTGAGATATAATTCACATACCATAAAATTCACTCATTTGATATATATAAGCCAGTGGATTTTAATATATTCACAAATTTCTCCACCTTTCTCCAAATGGCTTCTCAATCCAGAACTGGGATTGATTTGCTGTGCAAATCCAGAAACCTTGCACAGGGCCTTTTCCTTTAAGAAGATGAAATTCAGATTATATTAACTGTCTGCAAATCAAATATTCTGTAGTGTGGGCATGCATCTTAATTGATTAAAACAGATTTTCTTTGGGTACTTGCAGTACTGGGTAGAGTGGAGGAAAGAGTCCTGCATTTTCTGCCCTTACAGCTATTAAATTCACATTGTGTGCATGTCCCTTACCCCATGCAGGATCGCAGGTGACAGTTCCACAACACCACAGAAGCTTCCTGAACATCAGTCCCCAGTGGGATCCTGATGAGAGGATTTCTTTCCCTTCACTGGGTAAGGTTCAGGATTCCTTAGTGCAAGTATGTGTATCAAACACTAAGCAGCTAGAGTCCACCTGTCAAGGATAACAAGTCCTCTGATTAAAAAATAAAGCCCATTCATGGAACTGGGGGTTGCCTGCCAGCAGGCTCTTTGCCACAGCTATTTTGAAAACTGGCAAAGAAGTGGGTGGAAAAATCATTCTTCACCCTAACAGATGAGTCTTCCCTCACAAAATAGATGAATTTAGAACACCTCCTTAGTCAGACTCATAAAGGCAAAGGTACAGAGGATTTTATGGAAAATGCTGACCTCCTAAGAATTAGTTTTTAAACTGAATTTTCCACTCTTGAGATGTTTGATAAACTCCTTGTCTCTCCTACTAAAGGTCATGCCAGAAAGTAACATACATGATTATTCACGCTGATCACCTACCTTAGCCATGTTTTACTCATGTCAAGTTTATACCCCAAATTCAACCTAATATTAAAATGTCTACTTATTATGAAATAACTTGCAAATTAGCATCTTCTAGCTTCAAACATGAATTCTAATTTGAATTTTTTTGAAATTTCAAGTAAAATATGCCCTAATATAAAAACAAAGAAAAAAATATGAATGCTGGGGAGAGGTCAGAGGATTTTAGTAGCCATTCAAGAGGACTGGGCATAGGAGATAGGTTTTCTTCCTGCTTCAAGTCCTTTCTTGGACTTCAAATATAGTGTAAGTGCCTGACATTAAGCTTTTGATTGCCAAGACATCATTTCAAAGACATCCATCTCAAATAAACACACTGCCAGCTGTATGACACAGCTACTAGCGAACCAGCTAGATAAAGAACCAGGAACCCTCACCCATGAAGTCCCCCTTTTAGAGAGCCCTGGAGAACTTAGGTAACTGATCACTTGAGTGACTCTGCTTCTTCATTCCTGCTCCCTAATTCCCACTCTTATGTCTTAAATTCACCAATAGTGAACCCTCAAAACCCCAGGTATCCCACCCTCAACCCTAATGAAGGCAGAGTCCCAGGTCCAAGCTCCCTCCATCTCTCTCAACCTCCACCTCATTGTGTGTCTCTTCGGACCTGAAAGTAATAAGCCTTTTTTTCGCCCCCCAGAGTTCCCTGATGGTTGTCGTTGAGGTGTGTCCTACAGTCATTATAAGAACCACAAAGGCCAGTCCAGCCACAGCATCAGCTCTGGTGCAGGAAATGTCTGTGGGGCTCGCCACAAGTAATAAGGGCCCAGGTGAGTCCCTCAGTCATTTCTAGCAGATAGTGTCACTATCAATAGGCTGAGATGGACACATCAGGTCACTCTTCAACTTCTCTGAATTAGAATTTATTCTCCTGAAGTGAGAAAAAGAATGATGGCTAATAAGGAATTTAGCCTGGGATAAGTAATGGAATTGACATCAAAGTTGGTTTCTTTCCACTAAGTGTATTAATGAGTTTTGATAATACAACACATATCCAAGGTACTTTAAGTATGTTGCATTGTTTTATTTTATTACCCAGCCCAGTTGGGGTAAGGGATGGGGGAGGGCTGTGTGTAATGAGAAAAGAATTCTTGTACTGACTATATTACATGATTCACATTCTTTTCACAATTTCAAACATATCTGAAATTGACTGCATCATAAAAACACAGTTGTCCAGTTGGGATTGTGATGTGTTGCCTGTGCATATGTGACTTTAGTTGTTATTACTGGAGACCTGTCAAGTTATGCCTATATTTGTTTATAAATTATTACATAGAAATTTACAATTGTGAAATCACATTTGACATTTGGGCAGCACAAGTAAATAAGAGGTGTGATATATAATTGAAATATATTCCTGAGATGCAAAAACAATATAAACACGAATTTAATGTGACAAATTAAATGTGACAGATACATGTAAGCATAACTAAGAACTGCAACTTGCCTTAATAAAATGTGTTTTAGGAGCCAATACTATTTGTATACTTTAAAGTATAATGACAAACTACTGACACAACTTCAGAGAAAAAATAGTGAGATTTTTACCATCAGCTCACATGCATTTTAAGAAGAAACATGATGGTTCTTAATGGGCATGTCTGTGTTCCTGAATGTCTCCTTTGTCCTATTTACCATCCAAGTAACCTAGAGTTCAAATTTAGCATAATTTGTAGTTCAGTTTTAACTTCATATTTCCAACACTTTTATACCTCAGCATTGCTGTTTTCTAATCATATTATCATAAATTCATAGTATACAATCTATTCATACAAATCAAACATCAGACAAAATTCCCCAATTTTTAAACCTATTTTAAATTCCCCCTTTAAAAATTAGTTTAAACATGCCACACAACAGTAATACCAGCTAATGTCACAATGTGGCATTTAGTAGCTGTATTAGTAGCTTTGGTCATTGAATACAAGTTTACGTACGTTGTTTAAAATTGTATCTTTTCACATGTATGCTAGCTGATGACTTAGAAAGCAGACACTAGCAAACCAAAATCTTGAAAGAGACTAGAGGAAGGAGCATATCAACTGGTACATTTTCATAATGTGAGCCCCACAAGTATTTTCTAAAACCCCAAACTCTGAGGATGACTATAACTCAGATTTCATTTTCAAGAAAGTGAAATATTGGGTGTATTCTGATCAGTTGCCTGTTTGGATAAATTTTTCAAGTAGGAGTGCTTTCAAATTTCCAGCCAACACAGTCATATTTTTTCCTTTCACAAAAAACAAGATCGATAAATTACATCCTGGATTTCTATTCCTTGATCCCATCCTGGTCTCCAGCTTTTTGCCTTTTATGAGATGTACCCAACAGTACCCAGCACAACTCATCCATCTGACATGCCCACCCTTTGCCACTGTGGTTCAACATCCACAGCAATCTTTTGGGCAGGAAGCCAATCGTGTTTCCTTAGAAATCTTGGTTTCTGGAAGGAGCAGCCCTCTGTCTTCCTCATGTCAATGTGGGGAGGATCCCTTCAGTAGTTTTAATGTATTTATACAAGAAGATTCTTTCAAAAGAAAAGTGTTGGCCCAGGATCAAAGCAAAGTCATAACTAAATAATCCACAGTCTTGAAGTTTTACAACAAGCCATGCTTAAGAAATCAAAAAGACTACCATGAGAGAGAAGTATTCATGAGAGAACACAGTATATTAGAAAGGGTCAAGGGGTGGACAGCTAGAGGAAGTAAAAGCAAAATGCATGGAGAGGGCCAGAAAGAAGCAGGAAGAACCTCTTGGTGACCAAGAGCCAGAGCCAGTTATGCAGTTCTGGAGAAAGAACATCAACTGCCCTCACTGGCCTGGCTAGATTTTTGTATACTCAGGTGGAAATGTCAAGGGTAAATGTCCAGCACTCTGTTCAGAGGAAATGCCTCTGATCTTACCTCACCTCAGCTTCTCTCAAGCAGATCAAAAGTACAAGGCAGGCAGCTTTTGTCTTGAAGAATGAAGATAAAGGAAGGTACTTGCCAAGATGCAAAGCGGTTTGAAGTACAAGGTTGTCCAACTGGCAAAAGCATGAAAAAGAAAATGCATTTTTCATGACTGGCACTGGAATTGGGTCATAAAGTTCTACCTACAATCTCAGCAGTTCTACCCAAGAGGAAGTGATTCTTTGCTTCTGTGCTATATGACCATGACCTTCTCAATCACAGTTAGTTCACATGAGATACTGTAGCCAAAGTCTAAAATTTTTAATTAACTAAAACAACCTGTGGTATTATAGAAATCTTACAAATGAATCAACAGTTCTAATTACCAGTGAATTATATATATTAGCTGTTTGAATAGATACACCTTGCTCTTTATTAGCTCCATCCTTCTCTTGAAGAGTTAAGTCAGCCTGGATGGGCAACCATCCCTTAGAAGGCATGGAATTTCCTAACTACAGTCTGTTCATCCACAGTTACTGCTACCTCTTAGGGTGGCACCCACCGAGTGGATGGTATAACTAGAGGGAAAATTAGGCTCTCAGGGAGATAGACAGGTAGTTTTCAACTTTTCATGAGGCTGATTGTAGGCAGGGCTGTAACAGGAAGAGGTGGGATGACAATCCTACAAGCAAGCTGGAGAGAAAGAACCAAAAGCATGATCTGTGGCCACAAGAAGCCAAAGCCCTCTGTTAACCCAGAAATCAAAGAGGCCTTTGCTCCAAGGAATCCATAAGGCACCAGAGAAAGCCTTCCAAAAGGCCAACACCTGAACAAAGTGCAACCTATACCAGCCAAAAGACTGCAATTTGAGGCAAATGGGAAATACATAACATCAGGAAAATCAGCTTCCCTGGAAAGACAAGCTGAATACAGCTTTGGGCATGTCTGGAATCTGTACTGAAGAAAGGTTTGCCAGCCTAACAAGAGAGGGGAATGTCTAGGGAAGGCTCAGTCCTTGATACAGAAGAAGCTCAAGGCCTGGAATATTAAGAAAGGGGTGCCAATCAAGAATGCCAAGAGAGGAGGACCACACGCAACTCACTGGGAACAGAGAATAGAACCAAGTGTTTTGGGGTTCTAGAGACACAGCTACTATGTACATGGGACCACAATTTGATGTCAAAGACTGAAAAGAAGGATCTAGTTCCACCCCACCTACTCCATCACCCTCCTCTTCTGTTTGTTTATTCTCCAGTCTGCTTTTCTAACCTCACATTGGCATAGAGGCTGTCCCCCCATTCTTCCACTTATTTCTTCTGACTCTTCTCTCCTTTCCTCTCATTTTATGCTTCCTCTCTTTTATTTTCTTCTCCCTTTTTCCACTTTAAGTTCTCACTGCTACAATTTCATAAATGTTGAATTGTGACAAATTTTCCTAATAGGGAGAGTAGGAGAGATACAGAAGTGACAAATTAAGGATATTGAAGTGAGTATAAGTTGTGCTACTCCTGTATGATTTCAAAAAGCTAATAGACTTGAAACACACTTATAAGGCTATTTACATGACTTTTCCCCAGCTTACATTCCATGACATGCTCATTACCTTTATTTAGTCCACCAGCAATGTCTCTGAGAATCATACCTTTCAAAGTTATAACAGCAGCAGCTCGTCCAACAACTCAGAAACTAGAGACCATTCTCCCATAGTTCCAAAACAGGTCAAATATTAGGCTAGCCAAAAAGTTAGTACTTTTTGGCCAACCCAATGTTAATGTAAAATAAAGCAATTTTTCTTGCATCATTTGTTCTATTGATTTTCTTTTATTTTTAATTGAAGTATAGTTTGCTTATAATATTACATTAGTTTCAGGTGTACAACATAGTGATTCAAAATTTTATACATTATACTACATTTAAAGTTACTATAAAGTATTGCCTATATTCCCTGTACCGCACAATATATCCTTGAAGCTTATTTATATTATACAGAGTAGTTTGGATCTCTTAATTCCCTACCCCTGTCTTGCCCCTCCTCCTTCCCTCTCCCCACAGGTAACCACTAGTTTGTTATCTATTACCTATGAATCTGTTTCTGTTTTGTTATATTCAGTTGTTTGTTTTATTTTTTAGATTCCACATACAAGTGTCAATATATAGTATTTGCCTTTCCCTGTCTGACTTATTTCACTAAACATAATACCTTCCATGTCCATCCATGTTGTTGCAAATGGCAAATTTTCATTCTTTTTATGTCTGAGTAGTTTTCCACTGTGTGTGTGTGTGTGTGTGTGTGTGTGTGTGTATACACCACATCTTCTTTATCCACTCATCTGTTGATGGATACTTAGGTTGCTTCCATATCTTGGTATCTTTTTGAATTAGTGTTCTTGTTTTCTTTGGATAAATACCCAGGAGTGGAATTGCTGGATCATATACTACTTCTATTTTTAGTTTTTTTGAGGATTCTCCATACTGTTTTCCATAGTGACTGTACCAATGGGTTCCTTCTTCTCCACATCCTCACTAGCAAATACTTGTTATTTCTATTCTTTTTGATGATAGCTCTTCTAACAGGTATGATGTGATATTTCATTGTGGTTTTGATTTGCATTTCATTGATGATAAATGATGTAGAGCATCTTTTCATGTGCCTGTTGCTCATCTGTATGTCTTCTTTGGAAAAATGTCTATTTAGGGTTTCTGTCAGTTTTTCAACTGGGTTGTTCATTTTTTTGTTTTTTGGTGTGTTTTTTTTTTTTTTTTTTTTTTTTTTGCTATTGAGCTGTATGAGCTGTTTATATATTTTGGAGATTAACTCCTTTTCTGTCAAATGATTTGCAAATATTTTCTCCCATTCATTAGGTTTTTTTTTCATTTTATCAATCATTTCCTTAGCTGTGCAAAAGCTTTTAAGTTTAATTGGGTCCTCTTTGTTTATTTTTGCTTTTGTTTCCTTTGCCTTAGGAGACAGATCCAAGAAAATATTGCCACAACTTATGTCAAAGACTATTCTGCCAATGTTTTCTTGTGGGAGTTTTATGGTCTCAGGTCTTACATTTAGGTCTTTAGTCCATTTTGAGTTTATTTTTGTATATGGTGTGAGAAAATGTTAAAGTAGAATTATACTTGTTACAGGCTATCCTCCCACAGTTCCAAAATATTAATCCTCCCACAGGTCAAAAATATTAATGTAAAATAAAGCAATTTTTACATCATTTGTTCTATTGATTTTCATGCTTAGAAATCTGTCCCTTTAGTTTAATAGTGCAATGGACTGAATGTTCATGTCCCCCCAAAATTCATGTGCTGAAATCCTAACAACCAATGTGATGGTATTAGGAGGTGGGGCCTCTAGGAAGTGATTAGGTCATGAGTATGGAGCACTCATGAATGGGATTACTGCCCTTATAAAGAGACTCCAGAAAGCACCCTTCCTCCTTTCACCTTGTGAGGACACAGTGAGAAGGCAGCCACCTATTAACCAGGAAGCAAGCTCTCACCAGATACGGAATCTGCCAGTGCTTTGATCTTGGAGTTCTCAGCCTCCAGAACTGTGAGAAATAAATGTTTGTTGTTTAACCCACCCAGTCTATGGTATTTTTGTTATAGCATTTCAAAAGGAATAAGATGAATAGTGACCTGTATTTTCTTCTATGGGTTTTATATGTTCATATTTTACACTAAACTCTAACCTTTCTGGGATTTATTTTTATATATGAGGTGGGAAGGGAGGAGGCTAACTTTCACTGATTTCCCCAATATTGTTTATGCACTAATCTATAGGTTTCCCATTGTTTTATAATATTCCATTATCATCTTTTAAGTTTTACTGGGGTCAGGATTTTAGGGAGTCTATGACCTGTCTCTGTGACCATGATTACATAAGTATTATAATATTATTTATCACTTATGTTTAGTAAAATGCATAAAGGATAGTATCCCATGAGAAGTTTTAATTGGTCTCAGACCTATCAGAAGTTCTGGGTTGCCACAAATGGAATATAGAACAAATCTAACCACTATCATTAGTTTCTGGATTTTTTATCCCTATGAAAAACTCAAGGGAATTCCCTAGTGGTCCAGTGGTTAGGACTCCACATTCTCACTGCCTAGGGCCTGGGTTCAATCCCTGGTTGGGGAACTAAGATCCCACAAGCCATGCGGTGTGGCCAAAAATTTTTTTAAATAAAATTAAACTTTAAAAAAAATAAAAGGATGCCAAAACCTCAATAATCACATAAATAATATTTAACAAAAAAAAAAAAGAAAGAAAAACTCAAAACCAGGTGGCTGAGATGATGTAAAGCAACTTCAGAGAGAATCCTTCTCACTCTGTAGCAATTGTGTTCTTTACAGGAGACGTACAATTGATTCTCTTTGCTTAGGTTTTATTTGCATTTTTCTATGTCTCTGCAATGTACAGGATTTAAAGGAGACAAAGGAAATTCTAAGTTGGGGGAAGTTATGCTCAGCTACAACATGGTACTAATTTCATTTAGACGGACAATAGTCATTTGTCAAGATCCTCCTACTGAGACCCTTGGCTGTCTGAAGCCAGGAAAATACAGCAGGATGTCTAAAGACCTGGAATATAAAACTATCCTCCCTGTTCCAGTTTCTTTAACAATCTGAGCAATTATGTTATTAAAGACAACAAAACGAACATCAAGAAGAAGAGGGAACTTCAGAATAGATGGTGATTAAATGAGTTTGCCCACATACTTTTTTTGTTTTTAAAAGAAATATCGCTGGACTCTGGCAGAAAGACCAGTTATAAAAAATAGGCTTTGACTCCCTAATAAATTCCCCTAGGTAGATGAAATACAGGTTACCAAGCACAAAGTGATGGTACCCACTGTGCTAAAAGAATCTTAAATCATTATGATTTAAAAATAAAGTTCACATATTATTAAAAATTTCAAGCTAGCTATAACTGAAAGACAAAACAGTCCCCAGAGAAAACTCCTATCAAGATCTGCAAATTGTTCTGTAATTTACAACTTAAACTCTTCAAAATTAATCAAGTTTCAGTCTCCTTCAGTACTCAGAATTAAACAGTCGCTCCTTTCCTTCCACACTTCAACTGCAGTGTAATTTATACATATATTTGTATCACAAGTCTGTTTGTGTGTGTGTGTGTTTGTGAGAGAGAGAAATAGAGAGATAGAGATAGAGATTGAGATTCATTAACTTATTAATTAGTTTTGATATTTAATTCAGGTTCATACTGTGAACTATTGCATCATTATCTGAAAATAACCCCAATGCTGTAATAAGAACACAATCCCAATTTCTACACAACAGAATATTAATGCATATATGTGGACTCTAGAAAAATGGTACAGATGAACCATGATTGCAAGGCAGAAATAGAGACACAGATGTAGAAAACAAACGTATGGACACCAAGGGAGGAAAGCAGTGGGCGGGGGGAGGATGACCTGGGAGATTGGGATTGACATATACATACTAATATGTATAAAATAGATAACTAATAAGAACCTGCTATATTAAACAAATAAAATAAAATAAAGAAGAGAAATACCAAAACCACACATACACACACACACACACACACACACACACACACACACAAAACAATTTCTACAGGACAGAATATCACCTGTAAATAAAAAAAAAGAGAGAGACTCTCTTTAAACTCCAAACTCAAAGAACAATTTGTATTACTTGTATCCCAAAAAGAGAGTCTTTCTGGAAGTCTCACTGCTGGGTTCCTTTAAATAAAAATTTCCCTTGGAGCACTTAAAACATATTTACTTTTCCAAAAATTCAGTTGACAAATAACTTTTCACATAAGCAGCTGTTACACTAGGTAAAGCAAACTTTCACATATGTTTACCTTCAAACCATATCATTTAGATTTAAATGTACTAAAATTCTGAAACATCATTTTCTGAAAGGGATGGTTAATTTTGGAGGGAGTGTTGCTGGGAAGGTCACAGAAACATTTACGGCAGTGATGGAAAAGAGGAGGAAGGGAAAGGGTGTCACGAGGCAGAAGTGAAAAGAAGGGTGCAGGTGGAGAGAGTGACATGAAGACTCTCACTGTTGCTTCATACAGCTGCCAAAAAGCAAAGCTTTCCTCCCTCGCCCACTGAGATTTATGTTGACAGTCTACGAGCTGACTATGCATAGCAAATTGGCCAAGGGACCGCAGAACAAGCACAGCAACAACCCATAAGTCTTGGCCACCTGAGCCACTGGTGGCTTGAGACCACAGACCATCACAGCTAGTGGAAGCAGGCACAATGAAAACAACATACTTCGTCTTAGACAAACGTGCTATCACTTGAGGAGGTCGTGGAAGTAGCATAATAGAAGTTGCAAGGACTGAATGTTTATGTCCCCCCTCCCTGGTTCATATGTTGAAGTCTAATCCTGAATGTGATGGTATGAGGAGGTGGGGCTTTTGGGAGGTGATTAGGTCATGAGAGTGCAGCTGAAGAGACCAGAGTTGTGCCTTTCTGCCATGTGAGCACACAGCAAAAAGAGAGCCATCTGTGAACCAGAAAGTGGGTTTTCACCAGACACCGAATCTGCCAGCACATAGATGTTGGCCTTCCCAGTCTCCAGAATTAAACTGTGTGAAATAACTTTCTGTTGTTCATAAGTTGCCCAATCTATGGTAATTTGTTAACACAGCCTGAACAGACTAAGATAGGAGTACATCTTCAGTGATGGAACTGTAGACCCTAGTGATGCAGCAGAGTATCTGATAACCTCATTAGCATGCATCAAATTATTCCAGGTAGGTAACCAGCAAATCTGGCCTAAGTGTAAGGCCACAGGTGAATGAAAGATTCAGGTGGGCACAGGCAAACCATATCAGAAGAAATATGTCTCCCTAGACTTAGCTTAGAATTTGGGGTGGAGAAAGTTTGAGTTGGGGCAGCAGTTCACATTACAACTCTTTCAGTACATAAGCATAAGACTAATCGTGAACAAATCATAATACTGAAACGTGGCATGTGTGGATCTCAGAACAATGCATGGAAGACATAATGGCTAAAGAGTCCAGCTCACAATAAAAGAAAATAGCACCAGCTCTTAAGAAATTGCTGGGCTTCCCTGGTGGCGCAGTGGTTGAGAGTCCACCTGCCGATGCAGGGGACACGGGTTCGTGCCCTGGTCCAGGAAGATCCCACATGCCGCGGAGTGGCTAAGCCCGTGAGCCATGGCTGCTGAGCCAGCACGTCCGAAGCCTGTGCTCCGCAACGGGAGAGGCCACAGTAGTGAGAGGCCCGCGTACCGCAAAAAAAAAAAAGAAATTGCTGTCTTTGGGGAACATATAAAAGTGAACAACTGGAATGCAATGAAAACCAATGTGCCTGGTGCTGTGGGTGACCAGAGGAAGACCTATATTCATACATGTAGCTTTTGGAAGCCCTAAATGTAATCAGCTAGACTTTATTTTTCAAACATAGCACCTATTTTTAAAGTTAAATCCATTGTTCATAAAGTGCACTGTTAGCGCTTTGGATCTTTGGATGTCAAGCCCTTCCCAAGAGACAGATACCCTCTAGGCATCTAGGTGAAGACCCAGAGTCCTGCATATTTTCCTCAGACTTGGGAGACTGAGGATTCGTGGACTTAAAGTTCAGAGACATTAAAGAAGCAACCTACCAGTTTGTTTTCTGTATCTATGAGTCTGTTTCTGTTTTGTTGTGTTTGTCTGTTTTGTTTTTTAGATTCCACATATAAGTGGAATCAGGTGGTTGCCAGAGGACAGGGGTTTAGTGGAGGGAGGCAGACAAAGAGATAAAGAGGACTGGGATACAAACTTCCAGTTATAAAATAAATAATTCGTGGGGAGGTAATGTACAACATAGGGAATGTGGTCAATGATATTGTAATAACTTTGTATGGTGACAGTTGGTAACTAGACTTAACATGGTGACCACTTCAAAGTGTATATAAATATTGACTCATACAATGTACACCTGAAACTAATATGATATTGTATGTCAATTATACTTCAATTTACAAAAAGCAATGTACAGACTCAGGGTATAGAGTATCATTTTTTTAAGTCAATATCCAGTTTTACAACCAGTAATTCATGAAGAGAGGACAAACCATGGAAAAACAAACAATTAACAGTGATTGAGATAATACAAGTTCCTAGATTCTTTTTAAAAATTCAGTTTTTAAAGACAAATTAAAGCTAAATTGAGAAAAAGTATAAAAAGTGATATGGGAGCACACCCAAACAGCACTTTGGTTCTTTAACAACTAAAGTTAGTGTTTCAAGTAGTGGAAGAAGATGTGCCCAAATAATGTGAGCTCCCTGAGAGCAGGTACTTTGAGTCTTTCATGTTCACATACCAAGAAGCATCTACAAACTGAATTTCACGTTGAAATTCAAAATAAATGCCTGTTGAATGAAACAATGTTGGTAAATTCTGTACTGTTCTTATTCAAGTTGGAAAGAATTAAGACACAGCAAACTAATTTTCTATCCCTATCAGTATATATTGCAGAACTTAGTAAAGCAATATCTGACAAGACAAAAAACTTAAATTCAAATATCTTATAGAAGACATGAATTGGGGGAATATATCTTCATATCATATAGCATTTCTATGAAAAAAATAAGCAATCCAATAAGCTTAAAACAAGCTTTTTAAAAGAATAATCTAGGCTAGTGAACGTTTACTATTCTGGTATTTTTAGTCCCACAATGAAGCAGACTTTTACTAGACCTGTACTAGCCATTTCAACAAAGGGCAACCTGACAGGGGGAAAACTGTGCACACAGATCAATCAACAGAAGTTCTTCCAACCAACAGCCTTTACCCAAGAAACATTAGGGGGCTAAGTCAAGTTTCTGTAAAAATTAATTCAAATTTTACATGATATTACTATGCCTTCCCCTTGGTGAAAATGTCTTAGCTGGCTCAAAGCCTGTATCTATGTATTTTTTTAATCTAAATAAGCAATGATAATTTTGTAACCTGAGCATGCAGTCTTACCATTCATTGAGAAAGGACATCTGTATTTGTAGCAGTCACTGTTAGTTCTCCAATAGTTATTTCTCCCATCCTCCTGCCATCTCAGTTGTATCCTTCCACTTGCTCTCTGCTCTCAGCAAATCTGTTCCATTCATCATCCTCTCTCTCTTTCTCTACAGTCAATCTTTCCTTAATTCCATTCATAAAATAAATTACTAAAATTACTCCTATATTTTCAGTCTTTAAAAAATGTACTTTATCAAGTCTATGCACTTCCTTTAGCTTCCATCTTTATCTCTTTCCCCTCTATGCCAAGTCCCACTGTCCTGCCTGAGATATCTAGTCTACACATATTGTGTTCACTTGTACACCTCCCACTCAACTCTCATTCCATTATAATGTGATTGCCACCCTACACCATTCTACTGAAAGCACTCTTTCAAAAACTATATGGGCAATTCAGTACCTAAATCTAATGGGCCCTGTACTAGACATGCTGATCAGTTCACCTGCCAAACTTCTCCTCTGACTTAAAGGAGCCAGTCCACAGTCCTTCTGAATGAATCTGCTGTGCCATGGATCACAGGCTCTGTCAAATAGGCCTGGATGTTCTCTCTACCATGAGATTCACCCCAAGCAACTCCAGAGCTCTCACAACTGATTAACCACAAGATATCTAATCTAAAGGCAGCCAACCCATAGGATGGGCCAGAAACTAGCGATTTGTGTGTACAGGCTCAAAAAGAAAAGCTTGGCTAGGTTCTCTCTCTCCCAAATTTGAACAAAGATCAAAGGAAATTTAGCAGTTGGTGAGGAGGGAATGTAGGCCACTGTGGCCAGATACGAGAAACCACAGAGAAGGATGTTGGCTGAGAACAGATAGCAGCAGTTGCTCAGAAGTGGCCCCTGGGAAAGGGGTGGAGGGAATAGCTTTGGTTCCTGGTGGCTTTCCAGATTCCAGTGGCTGGTGCTTTTGTGGTCCAGTTGTGTTTTGTTTTTGTTCTCAGGTCTACCTGAAATTCCATAAGTATCCTTAAAATAAATCCCAATTGCTGTAGCTTGAGTAGATTTCTTCCGAGCAAAAGATCCTTTTAAATCCTTATTTTATTTTGCCTCCTTACAACATTTTTCACTACTGACCAGTTCCACTTTTCTGAAATTTTCTCCTCCTTGCTTCTCTGACTGAAGGCTCCTCTGCTTCATCTCCTACCTCTCATTTCTTCTCAGTCTCCTTTGAGGGCTCCCCTTCCTCTGCCAATCCTTTAAATGTTTAGGATGTTGCAGTTCTTCTGTTGGCCTCAAATCCCTCTCCCCAGGAGCCCTTACTCACTTCATGTCCTCAACTCCACTCCAGCTGGAAACTCTTGGGATGTTTTTTATTCTGTCCAACTAACATGTCTTTTTGGAGAACTACATTTGCATTTATTAGAATTATCACTAAGTTATTCATCATATGGTTTTACATTTTTCATTTCAAAAGGTAGTTTGTAATATTATGGTGAATGTCCATGAAGAAGTTCTCAAAAAAGTAGTACATTAATGTGTAATGACAATTCTTCAACAGATATCTGATAAAGAGACTTCAGTAGAAGAATCTAGAGCAAAAATAAAATCAAATAAAACTTGGATGGATCTTCTGTTTAAATTTGTTCAAAGGGTTTTGGTTATATGCAGGAATCTTGTAATTTCAATTTTTATAAAGGTTGTACATGAATGTAATGATTAGGCCTAAAGTCAGCTATGACTTGGGAAAAATCACTAAATATATGTAAGATCATTATGATAAGAAGGGTGTCAAGAATAGATTTAGCATCATAGAAGTTTAAAGAAATTTAAGGTCATAATATCCCATTGTCTCTTTTTACAGGTGAAATCATGGGGAATCAGAGAACACATGATTTGCCTGAAGTGACACAGCTACCTCATAGCAGAGTTGGACAGTCATTAAGATCACCTGACTCCTTGCCCAGAATCCTTGCTGGCATACCATGATCAACCAAATGCTCTCAAACTTATCAAGAGCAAATTGGCAAGAAGACATTTGCAGATTGAAGAAGACCTAGCCAGGAGGGCATTTATCCTCTCAACAGAATCACCCTCTATTACACATTTTCTTCCCAGTAGCCTACTGCATACAGGAGACAGGAAGCAGATGTTCTGAAAGCAGGGGTGTGAGAAAGGCAAACTAACACCTTCTCTTTGATGAGCTTGGAAGGACTCAAACTGCTCTCTCTAGAGTAGTTATGACAGCTGCTGAGATGCAGCAAAGCTTTGATCCAAGAGCTTGAGGTCCCAGAGCCATGAAATCACCCCAGGAAGAGAAATAGGGTGAGCTTTAAATCAAATTTGGTAATTCAAGTCTGGGTGTGAAATATATTAAAATTAGAAAAAGTGGTGACAGACAAAAAGTTAGTGAAAAATGTACCAAATTATTTCATTAGAAAATTGCTCCAGACTACCGTATTTAAACATAGTGTTTCCCATGCTCAACTGGTTTTTCTAAGGCGAATATGTATATGTGTGTATGTAAGAGTACATATATACCTCTATGTATTTATGTGTGCATATTTACATATATATGTATTTACCATTGAGAGAGAGAGAAGGAAAATTACTGCTGGAGCTTAAAAAGAGAACCTCATCTGAATTGGGAAAAATTAAAATCCTGTGGCTCAAAACACTAGGCATCTACCACTTAGTGACAGCATTTCCAAACTGTAAACCTAGCTTTTTTAAAGAGTAAAATGAATCTTTTCAAAAGCACATAAAATGTTCCAAAGTTATAAAACACTATATATTTATATATATATGCTTACATATAGTTATATATATAGTTACATATATAAGTATATATATAACTATACGTATTTCTTGTCACTTTGTGTTACATATGTAGAGCTATATATAACTATGCATATATGTTATATATAGTTTTATATACCATATATAGCCATAACCATATATTCACATACGTCATAGTATATAGTCATATGCTATATATAACTATACACACACACACACACAAAGTGACAAGAAAAAAACATCTGCAGCTTCTGGTTAAACTTTTCATATATTATGCCAAGAGAAAACATGGCCTGACTTCTCAGGGAAGGACTAAATACTGAAAGCCAAAGGAGCCATTGAACTGCAGCTGTAGTTGAATGGCTACTTTGAATTCAAAATTCCAGAAACATCTCAACTATCTACTCTGTGCAATCAGCCTATGTCAGATGATTTATATCCTGAGATAACCACATCCAGGGTAAAGTCAACATCTCTCTTTAGAACAGCAGTGCCACAGCCATAGCATGGTATATGCTTTAGCAGCTAATTTTTTACCTGTCAGGCATGGATGAAAATGCCCTTTTATGGCAATGTGCAGAGTCAGCCTGTAAACCTTAGAATCACCTAAATATTCTTTCTTAGTCTTCAAAATCAGCTCTCAGTTCCAAGTCAAAACTCCTTTCCCCAACTCCAAGGAGAAGGTCCACATTTCTAGCCTTCCTGGCCCCACGCAGCCCTTGAATATTCTCCCTGGCCTGGTCCAGCTCAGCTCTGGACATGTTAAATAGTGGCTTCCCAGCTCTCCCCTTTCCCAGCCCTCTGTTCTATCCTCCCTTTTCCTAAATGACCAGGGACCCTTAAACCTTGCCCTACATCCTCACGCTTTTTAATGATTCTCTCCTTTCTCGTAACACCTGATTGTCTACTCCGTAGGCCCCTCCCCTCAGGGCCACCTGCTAAAACCAACACTCCAAATCCAGCATATGTTTCCCAACAGAAGCTGTCAAGCCATCCTCACTCTGTACAGACAGTGACCTGTACTAAAGCCAACACACAATATAATCACTCAGCCTATCAGACGAAAAGTGTTCTCAATCTACACACATTTCAGGAAGTTTGCTGTAAAAGGAAAAATTTTCAAAGGCAAGCAGAAATGAATCTCTCTCCTTGGAGACTGTCACTAACACTCCCACTTTACCACAGTCCTTAGCATTAGGAAAGCAACAAATTGATTCTTCTTTTGTATTTTTAACGTCTTTACCTCTTGTCAATGCACTGCTCTGTTTATAAGCAGCAAAATGTTTGGGATCAAACATCTGCTCCTCAAATCTGCTGCTTTTGGCAGGGTTTTCAGTGATACCCAAGACCACTATTTTGGACAATTTTAGGAATTCTCTATGATCCTTACTAAGGGCCATTCTCTTAAAATGCACTGGATTGCACTCTCTCATTGGGTATATTTACCTAACACAGAGAGATTTGCCTCTCTCTAGGTTTAATGCAGCCAGGGAATAAAAGTATGTTGTATCTCTTTACTCTGACTCCTACTAAATCACTCTCTAGCATACCCCATTTAGTAATTTATTGTGTTTATTGTCTGTCCACCACATAGAAAGTAAGCTCCAAGGAGGGCAGGGATTTGTCTTTGCTCTGTGATTAATCCCAATGGCCTATAACAGTGCCTGGCACAAAGTATAAGTTCAATTTATTTGTTGAATTTATCAAGTGAATTAATCTCCTGCTATGAAACTTTAACCTAAATGCTTTGGCACTTGGGATGTTGCAATAAGATACACATTTTGAATGGAGAAATACCTGTGGGCTTTGAGTGAAAAGTAAAATGAAATCATGAACATTCTGTCCTACATTAATGGTACAAATTACTCCAAGAGGGGTAAGAAACATAACATTTCTTGGTGTTCCACAATGAATCAATTCTGGCTCAATACCCCCACAGAATAAGTCTTTTGAGAAATCCAACAAAAGTCATCTTCTTGGATTGCCTTCCCTTCCATTCTTTCAAACAAGACATCTAGAGCCATGGGGTCCAGAAGAATGGGACAGGAGTTGCTATTCTATTTTGGTCACTGATACTCTCAATCTATGGTGAAGGAAATGACTGCTCCCATAGTCCTCTCTCCATCCCAAGCTCAGTGGCGATAGAGAACACTCACTGAAGCACCCAAGAATATAGCATCCAGCATCCAGTCTCCATGGGCACCACATGGCTATCTCCATGTGAGAGTCCTCCATCCGCAAAGGCATTGCTTTTCAGTGAGATCAGATCTCCATTACTAACTGAAACTATAAACCCCAGTGCCTTTCCCAGTCCTCAAGTACCATACAATATTCCAGAATGCCGATCATTTTCCTCTTAAGTCCTTTCCCTTCCCATCTCTCAAACAAACAAAACAATTATTCATACCTATTTTGCTATCTCTCAGCGGTTTTTGATGGCTTGTCCTAATAGAAGAATTGACCTCAGGCCCTAGAAACACAAAAATATCTGGTTTGCCTTTCTCAGGAGACAAATAAAATCCAGGTTTGGGCTTCCCTGGTGGCGCAGTGGTTGAGAGTCCGCCTGCCGATGCAGGGGACACGGGTTCGTGCCCCGGTCCGGGAAGATCCCACATGCCGCGGAGCGGCTGTGCCCGTGAGCCATGGTCGCTGAGCCTGCGTGTCCGGAGCCTGTTGCCCTGCAACGGGAGAGGCCACAACAGTGAGAGGCCCACGTACCGCAAAAAAAAAAAAAAAAAAAAAAAAAATCCAGGTTTTATGATATTCCTGATGGTGGTATAGTAGGGGATTCAGCTAGGATTGGGTTCAGCTGCTTGTGAAACAAACTAGAAAATAACAGTGGCTTATAAAAGACAAATTTTTACCTTATATCCCTTAAAAGAAGTTCTGACATAGCCCCTTGAGCCTGTATGGAGTCTTCTATCTTAATGCTCCACCAATTTTATTTTATTTTATTTTTTAACATCTTTATTGGAGTATAATTACTTTACAATGGTGTATTAGTTTCTGCTTTATAACAAAGTGAATCAGTTATACATATACATATGTCCCCATATCGCTTCGCTCTTGCGTCTCCCTCCCTCCCACCCTCCCTATCCCACCCCTCTAGGTGGTCACAAGGAACCGAGCTGATCTCCCTGTGCTATGCGGCAGCTTCCCACTAGCTATCTATTTTACGTTTGGTAGTGTATATATGTCCATGCCACTCTCTTACTTTGTCCCACCTTACCATTCCCCTTCCCCATGTCCTGAAGTCCATTCTCCAGTAGGTCTGTGTCTTTATTCCCCTCTTGCCCCTACGTTCTTCATGAGCATATTTTTTCTTTTTTTTTTAGATTCCATACATATGTGTTAGCATACGGTATTTGTTTTTCTCTTTCTGACTTACTTCACTCTGTATGACAGACTCTAGGTCCGTCCATCTCACTACAAATAACTCAATTTCGTTTCTTTTTATGGCTGAGTAATATTCCATTGTATATACGTGCCACATCTTCTTTATCCATTCATCTGTCGATGGACATTTAGGTTGCTTCCATGTCATGGCTATTGTAAATAGAGCTGCAGTGAACATTGTGGTACATGACTATTTTTGAATTATGGTTTTCCCAGGGTATATGTCCAGTAGTGGGATTGCTGGGTTGTATGGTAGCTCTATTTTTAGTTTTTTAAGGAACCTCCATACTGTTCTCCATAGGGGCTGTATCAATTTGCATTCCCACCAACAGTGTAAGAGGGTTTCCTTTCCTCCACACCCTGTCCAGCATTTATTGTTTGTAGATTTTTTGATGATGGCCATTCTGACTGGTGTGAGATACATAACTGTAGTTTTCATTTGCATTTCTCTAATGATTAGTGATGCTAAGCATCCTTTCATGTGTTTGTTGGCAACCTGGATATCTTCTTTGGAGAAATGTTTATTTAGGTCTGCTGCCCATTTTTTGATTGGATTGTTTGTTTTTTTGATACTGAGTTGCATGAGCTGCTTGTAAAATTTGGAGGTTAAACCTTGGTCAGTTTCTTGATATGCAAATATTTTCTCCCATTCTGAGGGCTGTCTTTTCATCTTGTTTATGGCTTGCATTGCTGTGCAAAAGCTTTTAAGTTTCATTACGTCCCATTTGTTTGTTTTTATTTTTATTTCCATTTCTCTAGGATGTGAGCCAAAAAGGATCTTGCTGTGATTTATGTCATAGAATGTTCTGCCTATGCTTTCCTCTAAGAGTTTAATAGTGTCTGGCCTGACATTTAGGTCTTAAATCCACTTTGAGTTTATGTTTGTGTATGATGTTAGGGAGTGTTCTAATTTCATTCTTTTACCTGTAGCTGTCCAGTTTTCCTAGCATGACTTACTGAAGAGGATGTTTTTCTCCATTGTATATTCTTGCCTCCTTTATCAAAGATAAGGTGATCATATGTGCGTGGGTTTATTTCTGGGTTTTCTATCCTATTCCATTGATCTATATTTCTGTATTTGTGTCACTACCATACTGTCTTGATTACTGTAGCTTTGTAGTATAGTCTGAAGTCAGGGAGCCTGATTCCTCCAGCTTCGTTTTTCTTTCTCAAGATTGCTTTGGCTATTCAGGGTCTCTAGTGTTTCCATACAAACTGTGAAATTTTATGTTCTAGTTCTGTGAAAAATGCCATTGGTAGTTTCATAGGGATTGCATTGAATCTATAGATTGCTTTGGGTAGTATAGTCATTTTCACAATGTTGATTCTTCCAATCCAAGAACATGGTATATCTCTAAATCTGTTCATATCATCTTTAATTTCCTTCATCAGTGTCTTATAATTTTCTGCATACAGGTCTTTTGTCTCCTTACATAGGTTTATTCCTAGGTATTTTATTCTTTTTGTTGCAGTGGTAAATGGGAGTGCTTGCTTAATTTCTCTTTCAGATTTTTCATCAATAGTGTACAGGAATGCCAGAGATTTCTGTGCATTAATTTTGTATCCTGCTACTTTACCGAAATCATTGATTAGCTCTAGTAGTTTTCTGGTAGCATCTTTAGGATTCTCTATGTATAGAATCATGTCATCTGTAAACAGTGACAGCTTTAATTCTTCTTTTCCGATTTGTATTCCTTTTATTTCTTTTTTGTCTCTGACTGCTGTGGCTAAAACTTCCAAAACTATGTTGAATAATAATGGTTAGAGTGGGCAACCTGGTCTTGTTCCTGATTGTAGTGAAAATGGTTTCAGGTTTTCACCATTGAGGACGATGTTGGCTGTGGGTTTGTCATATATGGCCTTTATTATGTTGAGGTAAGTTCCCTCTTTGCCTACTTTCAGGATGGTTTTTATCATAAATCGGTTCTGAATTCTATCAAAAGCTTTTTCTGCATCTATTGATATTATCATATGGTTTTTATCTTTCAGTTTGTTAATATGGTGTATCAGATTGATTGATTTGAGTATATAGAACAATCCTTGCATTCCTGGGAAAAACTGCACTTCATCATGGTGTATCATCCTTTTAATGTGCTGTTGGACTCTGTTTGGTAGTATTTTGTTGAGGATTTTTGCATGTATGTTCATCAGTGACATTGGCCTGTAGTTATCTTTCTTTGTGACATCTTTGGTTTTGGTATCAGGGTGATGGTGGCCTCGCAGAATGAGTTTGGGAGTGTTCCTCCCTCTGCTATATTTTGGAGGAGTTTGAGAAGGATAGTTGTTAGCTCTTCTCTAAATGTTTGATAGAATTTGCCCTTGAAGCCATCTGGTTCTGGGCTTTTGTTTGTTGGAACATTTTTCATCACAGTTTCAATTTCAGTGCTTGTGATTGGTCTGTTTATGTTTTCTACTTCTTCCCGGTTCAGTCTCAGAAGGTTGTGCTTTTCTAAGACTTCGTCCATTTCTTCCAGGTTGTCCATTTTATTGGCATATACTTGCTTGTGGTAATCTCTCATGATCCTTTGTATTTCTGCAGTGGCAGATGTTACTTCTCCTTTTTCATTTCTAATTCTATTGATTTGAGTCTTCTCACTTTTTTTTTTTGATGAGTCTGGCTAATGGTTTATGAGTTTTGTTTATCATCTCAAGAACCAGCTTTTAGTTTTATTGATCTTTGCTATCATTTCCTTCATTTATTTCTGATCTGATCTTTATGATTTCTTTCCGTCTGCTAACTTTGGGGTTTTTTTGTTCTTTCTCTGATTGCTTTAGGTGTAAGGTTAGGTTGTTTATTTGAGATGTTTCATGTTTCTTGAAGTAGGATTGTATTGCTATAAACTTCCTTCTTAGAACTGCTTTTGCTCCATCCCATAGGGTTGGGTCATCTTGTTTTCATTGTCATTTGTTTCTAGGTATTTTTTGATTTCCTCTTTGATTTCTTCAGTGATCACTTCGTTTTTAAGTAGTGTATCATTAAGCCACCACGTGTTTGTATTTTTTAAAGATTTTTTCCTGTAATTGATATCTAGTCTCATAGCATTGTGGTCAGAAAAGTTACTTGATATGATTTCAGTTTTCTTAAATTTACCAAGGCTTGATTTGTGACCCAAGATATGATCTATCCTGGAGAATGTTCCATGAGCACTTGAGAAGAAAGTGTATTCTGGAGAAGACCTCAGACCTCCCAAAAGGCAAGAAACCCCCCACGTACCTGGGTAGGGCAAAAGAAAAAACTAAACAGAGACAAAAGGATAGGGAAGGGTCCTGCACCAGCGGGAGAGAGCTGTGAAGGAAGAAAAGTGTCCACACACTAGGAAGCCCCTTCGCGGGTGGAGGCTTCGGGAGGCGGAGTGGGGGAGCTTGGGAGCCGCGGAGGAGAGCACAGCAACAGGGGTGCGGAGGACAAAGCGGACAGATTCCAGCGCAGAGGATCGGGCCGACCGGAACTCGCCAGCCGAGAGGCTTGTCTGCTCGCCCGCCGGGGCGGGCGGGACTGGGAGCTGAGGATCCGGCTTTTGTCGGAGCGCCGGGAGAGGACTGAGGTTGGCGGCGTGAACACAGCCTGCAGGGCGTTAGTGCACCGCGGCTGGCCGGGAGAGAGTCCGGGGAGAAGTTTGGAACTGCCGAAGAGGCAAGAGACTTTTACGTCCCTCTTTGTTTCCTGGTGCACGAGGAGAGGGGATTAAGAACGCTGCTTGAGAGAGCTCCAGGGACGGGCGCGAGCCGCGGCTAAAAGTGCGGAGCCCAGAGACAGACATGAGACGCTAGGGCCGCTGCTGCCGCCACCGGGAGGCCTGTGTGCGAACACAGGTCACTAGCCACACGCCCTTCCGGGGAGCCTGTGCAGCCCGCCACTGCCAGGGTCCCGGGATCCAGGGACAACTCCCCCGGGAGAACGCACAGGCGCGCCTCAGGCTGCAACTTCTCGCCGGCCTCTGCCGCCGCAGGCCCGCCCCACACTCCGTGCCCCTCCCTACCCCCGGGCCTGAGTGAGCCAGAGCCTCCGAATCAGCGGCTCCTTTAACCCCGTCCTGTCTGAGCAAAGAACAGACGCCCTCCGGCGACCTACACGCACAGGCGGGGCTAAATCCAAAGCTGAGCCCCTGGGAGCTGTGAGAACAAAGAAGAGAAAGGGAAATCTCTCCCAGCAGCATCAGAAGCAGCGGATTAAAGCTCCACAATCAACTTGATGTACCCTGCATCTGAGGAATACCTGAAAAGACAACCAATCATCCCAAATTAAGGAGCCCTGTGGATGAAAGGCTCTTGGTGCTGCAGCCAGGAGTCAGTGCTGTGCCTCTGAGGTGGGAGAGCCAACTTCAGGACACTGATCCACAAGAGACCTCCCAGCTGCACATAATATCAAACAGCAAAAATTTCCGAGAGATCTCCATCTCAACGCCAGCACCCAGCTTCACTCAACGACCAGCAAGCTACAGTGCTGGACATCCTATGCCAAACAACTAGCAAGACAGGAACACAACCCCACCCATTAGCAGAGAGGCGGCCCAAAATCATAATAAGTCTACAGACACCCCAAAACACACCACCAGACGTGGACCTGCCCACCAGAAAGACAAGATCTAGCCTCATCCACCAGAACACAGGCACTAGTACCCTCCACCAGGAAGCCTACACAACCCACTGAACCAACCTTAGCCACTGGGGACAGACACAACAAACAACAGGAACTACGAACCTTCAGCCTGCAAAAAAGGAGACCCCAAACACACTAAGATAAGCAAAATGAAAAGACAGAAAAACACACCGCAGATGAAGGAGCAAGATAAAAACCCATCAGACCTAACAAATGAAGAGGAAATAGGCAGTCTACCTGAAAAAGAATTCAAAATAATGATAGTAAGGTTGATCCGAAATCTTGGAGATAGAATGGACAATAGAATGGACAAAATGCAAGAATCAGTTAACAAGGACCTAGAAGAACTAAAGATGAAACAAGCAATGATGAACAACACAATAAATGAAATTAAAAGTACTCTAGATGGGATCAATAGCAGAATAACTGAGGCAGAAGAACGGATAAGTGACCTGGAAGATAAAATAGTGGAAATAACTACTGCAGAGCAGAATAAAGAAAAAAGAATGAAAAGAACTGAGGACAGTCTCAGAGACCTCTGGGACAACATTAAACGTACCAACATTCGAATTATAGGGGTTCCAGAAGAAGAAGAGAGAAAGAAAGGGACTGAGAAAATATTTGAAGAGATTATAGTTGAAAACTTCCCTAATATGGGAAAGGAAATAGTTAATCAAGTCCAGGAAGCACAGAGAGTCCCATACAGGATAAATCCAAGGAGAAATACGCCAAGACACATATTAATCAAACTGTCAAAAATTAAATACAAAGAAAACATATTAAAAGCAGCAAGGGAAAAACAACAAATAACACACAAGGGAATCCCCATAAGGTTAACAGCTGATCTTTCAGCAGAAACTCTGCAAGCCAGAAGGGAGTGGCAGGACATATTGAAAGTGTTGAAGGAGAAAAACCTGCAACCAAGATTACTCTACCCAGCAAGGATCTCATTCAGATTTGATGGAGAAATTAAAACCTTTAGAGACAAGCAAAAGCTGAGAGAGTTCAGCACCACCAAACCAGCTCTACAACAACTGCTAAAGGAACTTCTCTAGGCAAGAAACACAAAAGAAGGAAAAGACCTACAATAACAAACCCAAAACAATTAAGAAAATGGGAATGGGAACACACATATCGATAATTACCTTAAATGTAAATGGACTAAATGCTCCCACCAAAAGACACAGATTGGCTGAATGGATACAAAAACAAGACCCATATATTTGCTGTCTACAAGAGACCCGTATGCTAACACATATATATGGAATTTAAGAAAAAAAAAAAATGTCATGAAAAACCTAGGGGTGAAACAGGAATAAAGACACAGACTTACTAGAGAATGGACTTGAGGCTATGGGGAGGGGGAAGGGTAAACGGTGACAAAGCAATAAAGAGGCATGGACATGTATACACTACCAAACGTAAGGTAGATAGCTAGTGGGAAGCAGCCGCATAGCACAGGGAGATCAGCTCGGTGCTGTGTGACCGCCTGGAGGGGTGGGATAGGGAGGGTGGGAGGGAGGGTGACGCAAGCGGGAAGAGATATGGGAACATATGTATATATATAACTGATTCATTTTGTTGTGAAGCTGAAACTAACATACCATTGTAAAGCAATTATGCTCCAATAAAGATGTTTAAAAAAAAAATAAAATAAAAATAAAAACCTTAAAAAAAAAAAAAAGAAAGAAAGTGTATTCTGCTGTTTTTTGGATGGAATATCCTATAAATATCAATTAAGTCCATCATGTTTAATGTATCATTTAAAGCTTGTGCTTCCTTATTATCATTTTGGATGATCTGTCCACTGGTGAAAGTGGGCTGTTAAAGTCCCCTACGATGATTGTTACTGTCGATTTCCCCTTTTATGGTTGTTAGCATTTGCCTTATGTATTGAGGTGCTCCTATATTGGTTGCATAAATAATTACAATTGTTATATCTTCTTCTTGGACTGATCCCTTGATCATTATGCAGTGTCCTTCTTTGTCTCTTGTAATAGTCTTTTTTTTTAAGTCTATTTTGTCTGATATGAGAATTGCTATTCCAGCTTTCTTTTGATTTCCATTGGCATGGAATATCTTTTTGGATCCCGACACTTTCAGTCTGTATGTATCCCTAGGTCAGAAGTGGGTCTCTTATAGAGAGCATATATACAGGTCTTGTTTTTGTATCCATTCAGCCAGTCTACGTCTTTTGGCTGAAGGATTTAATCCATTTACATTGAAGGTAATTATTAATATGTATGTTCCTATTACCATTTTCTTAATTTTGGGGGGTTTGTTTATTGTAGGTCTTTTCCTTCTCTTGTGTTTCCTCCCTAGAGAAGTTCCTTTAGCATTTGTTCTAAAGCTGGTTTGGTGGTGCTGAATTCTCTCAGCTTTTGCTTGCCTGTAAAGGTTTTAATTTCTCTATCAAATCTGAATGAGATCCTTGCTGGGTAGAGTAATCTTGGTTGTAGGCTTTTCCCTTTCATAACTTTAAATATGTCCTGCCACTCCCTTGTGGCTTGCAGAGCTTCTGCTGAAAGATCAGCTCTTAACCTCATGGGGATTCCCTTGTATGTTATTTATTGTTTTTCCCTTGCTGCTTTTAATATTTTTTCTTTGTATTTAAGTTTTGATAGTTCGATTAATGTGTGTCTTGGCATGCTTCTCCTTGGATTTATCCTGTATGGGACTCTCTGTGCTTCCTGGACTTGATTGCCTATTTCCTTTCCCATATTAGGGAAGTTGTCAACTATAATCTCTTCAAATATTTTCTCAGTCCCTTTCTTTCTCTCTTCTTCTTCTGGGGCCCCGATAATTCGAATGTTGGTGTGTTTAATGTTGTCCCAGAGGTCTCTGAGACTCTCCTCAATTCTTTTCATTCTTTTTTCTTTATTCTGCTCTGTGGTAGTTATTTCCAGTATTTTATCTTCCAGCTCACTTATCCGTTCTTCTGCCTCAGTTATTCTGCTACTGATTCCTTCTAGAGGATTTTTAATTTCATTTATTGTGTTTTTCCTCATTGTTTGTTTGCTCTTTAGTTCTTCTAGATCCTTGTTAAAACTTGTATTTTTCCATTTTATTTCCAAGATTTTTGGCTCATCTTTACTCTTATTACTCTGAATTCTTTTTCAGGTAGACTGCCTATTTGCTCTTCATTTGTTTGGTCTGGTGGGTTTTTACCTTGCTCCTTCATCTGCTGTGTGTTTCTCTGTCTTCTCATTTTGCTTAAATTACTGTGTTTGGAGTCTCCTTTATGTAGGCTGCAGGTTCATAGTTCCCATTGTTTTGGTGTCTGCCCCCAGTGGCTAAGGTTGGGTCAGTGGGTTGTGTAGGCTTCCTGGTGGAGGGGACTAGTACCTGTGTTCTGGTGGATGAGGCTGGATCTTGTCTTTCTGTTGGGCAGGACCACGTCTGGTGGTGCATTTTGGGGTGTCTGTGAACTTATTATGATTTTAGGCTGCCTCTCTGCTAACTGGTGGGGTTATGTTCCTGTCTTGCTAGTTGTTTGGCATAGGGTGTTCAGCACTCTAGCTTGTTGGTTGTTGTGTGGAGCTGGGTCTTAATATTAAGATGGAGATCTCTAGGAGATCTTTCGTCGTTTGGTATTACATGGAGATGGGAGGTCTCTGGTGGACCAATATCCTGAACTCGGCTCTCCCACCTCAGAAGCACAGGCCTGACACCCAGCAAGAGCACCAAGACCCTGTCAGCCATATGGCTCAGAAGAAAAGGGAGAAAAACAGAAAGAAAGAAAAAAATAAAGTTATTAAACAAAAAATTTTAAATAATTATTAAAATTTTTAAAAATTGGGCTTCCCTGCTGTCGCAGTGGTTGAGAGTCCACCTGCCGATGCAGGGGATGCGAGTTCATGCCCCGGTCCGGGAAGATCCCACATGCCGCAGAGCAGCTGGGCCTGTGAGCCATGGCCACTGAGCCTGCGCGTCCGGAGCCTGTGCTCCGCAATGGGAGAGGCCACAACAGTGAAAGGCCTGCATACCAAAAAAAAAAAAAAAAAAAAAAAAAATGTACAGACACAACCCTAGGACAAATGGTAAAAGTAAAGCTGTACAGACAAAATCACACAAAGAAGCATACACATACACATCCACAAAAAGAGAAAAAGGAAAAAAATATATATATATATAAAAAAAAAGGAAGAAGAGAGTATCCAAATCAATAAACAAATCTACCAATGATAATAAACTCTAAATACTAAACTAAGATAAACATAAAGCCAGGAACAAATTAGATGCAGAAAGCAAACATGAAGTCTACAGTTGCTCCCAAAGTCCACCACCTCAATTTTGGGATGATTCATTGTCTATTCAGGCATTACACAGATGCAGAGTACATCGAGTTGAATGTGGGTATTTAATCCACTGCTCCTGAGGCTGCTGGGAGAGATTTCCCTTTCTCTTCTTTGTTTGCACAGCTCCTGGGGTTCAGCTTTGGAGTTGGCCCCGCCTCTGCGTGTAGGTCGCCTGAGGGAGTCTATTCCCTCCCAGATAGGACGGAGTTAAAGGAGCAGTGGATTAGTGGGCTCTGGCTCACTCAGACCAGTGGAGGGAGTGGTACAAATTTGGGATGAACCTGCAGCAGCAGAGGCCAACATGACATTGCACCATCCTGAGGCACGCCGTGTGTTCTCCCGGGGAAGTTGTCCCTGGATCCCGGGACCCTGGCAGTGGCGGGCTGCACAGGCTCCCAGGAGGGGAGGTGTGGATGGTGACCTGTGCTCGCACACAGGCTTCTTGGTGGAGGCAGCAGCAGCCTTAGCGTCTATTGCCCGTCTCTGGGGTCCGCGCTGATAGCCGCGCCTCCTGCCCATCTCTGGAGCTCCTTTAAGCAGAGCTCTTAATCCCCTCTCCTCGCACACCCCAAAACAACGGTCTCTTGCCTCTTAGGCAGGTCTAGACTTTTTCCCGGACTCCCTCCCGGCTAGCTGTAGTGCACTAGCCCCCTTCAGGCTGTGATCACGCAGCCAACCCCAGTCCTCTCCCTGGGATCTAGCCTCCGAAGCCGGAGCCTCAGCTCCCAGCCCACCCCCCCTCCCCCTGCCCTCTATCCCGGCGGGTGAGCAGACAAGCCTCTCCGGCTGGTGAGTGCTGGTTGGCAGCGATCCTCTGTGCGGGAATCTCTCCTCTTTGCTCTCTGCTCCACTGTTACTGCGCTCTCGTCTGTGGCTCCGAAGCTTCCCCCCACCCCGTCCCCACCAGTGAAGGGGCTTCCTAGTGTGTGGAAACCTTCCCTCCTTCACAGCTCTCTCCCACTGGTGCAGTCCCCGCCCCTATTCTTTTGTCTCTGGGTTTTTTTTTTTTTCTTTTGCCCTACCCAGGTACGTGGAGAGTTTCTTGCCTTTTGGGAGGTCTGAGGTCTTCTGCCAGCGTTCAGTAGATGTTCTGTAGGAGTTGTTCCACATGTAGATGTATTTCTGATGTATTTGTGGGGAGGAAGGTGATCTCCACATCTTACTCCTCTGCCATCTTGAAGGTCTCCCCACTCCACCAATTTTAGCATGCCATCCATGACCTAAGGTGACTGCTCATGCATTGACCACATGGAAGAGGGTAAAGGGTGCATGCCAGATGTCTTATAAGATTTCCCAGCACTGTCATAATCTTTCACTACATCTCATTGGCCAGCACATAGTCACAGAATCAGACTAGTTATGAGGGAAGCTGGAAAGTAGTCTTTGTCCCATATGGCCAGATTGGATATTGGGGAAGGCAACGAGCAGTTTACACTCAGAAGGTGAACATTCATCCTGTTCTTTCATGAATTGGCAGCAGTGAAAAACAAAGCCCAGAGTTTTCTCAATAGGTATTCAAGCTGTGTTAAAATATTAATAAATAATTCTTTTATTTTTCCAAGTTTAAGACCCACCTCAAGTCTCAATTACTACTTGCCTCTACTTTGAATCAAGGTTAGGGAAAGAGATGGTCATCTGTCATCAAGAACTTCTTCCCAGAAGTTGTTCTGCCATCTGACTTGGTCTCAGATGCATAGATATTCACAGATATATAATAATGAAAGAAAGGGATGTAAGAAAAGAAAAAATCTAAAATAAAGCCTAATTTCCAATCTATGAAGGTTGGAAAAGAGGCAATGAAATAATAGAGTAGGTGATATTATCCTGTCCCCACCTCATCTCCCACCAAATTATAAGCTTGAAGAATTTGCATTATTGTTTTATATTCTCTAGAATCTTCTATATATTCAGCACTCAATGTATCTTTGGTACATTGAGTTGAAAATGGATAACAATGTAAACATAAGTAAGAACTTGAGTCATCAGGAAATAAACACTTTGACTTAAGAGGATATTGCAAGCTGTTCAAACACTGGCCACACACATCCTACTTGAAGGATCCATTACATGTCTTTTAGAATGTCACAATGTGGATGGAATTAAAACTCAGATGCTATCACCTAGGTAGGTAGAGACCTATCTTCATATCCTCTAGAAGGATATTAAACTGTATCTCTGGGCTTTTAGAATATATAACAAGGGAAACTGATCAAGTCTGGGGGTCTAGGGAAGGTTCCCTAGAAGAAGGGGCATTTGATGTGCATCTGAAGGAATAAAATTATCAAGTGAAGAGGGAGAGGAAGAGATTCTACATGGGGGATACAGTATGTGCCAAAGCCCTGTGGTAGGAGAAATAGAACTCGCTCAAGGAACTGAAAAAAGGACAGTGTGAGTGAGCATAAAGATCAAAGGGGGGAACAGTGCAAGATAAAGTTGGAGACTTACAGTATCCACTGGGATTCTTTGGTTGTGAGTCACAGAAGTGAACTCTGCCTCTTTCATCAAAATAAGGAGGAAGTTTTTTGGAAATAACTGAAGAACTCACAAAGTTAAAGGATGTTCATAAGATTTAGTGCCATCAAGGACACTGGTGATCTTACAAGTGCCATCTGGGTGGATCCAGAGTGAAATGGCTTGAAGGGTTATTAGTAAGTAGGGTGAAGGAGGCAGTGAGCACAGACTGGCAGTTGGGAAGTTTGGCTATAAATGGGGAGGTCAGAGAGAATGTGTTGGTCTTGGATATGGATGCAGGGTCAAAGAGGGCATTTTCTAAGATTAAGGAGTCTGGAGCATACTTCAATGCCAATGAAAGAGAGGTTAAGTATACAAGAGAGAAGGGATCATGTTTAGCACAGGTTTTCAAGAAAGAAAAGAATCTATATCATAGGCGAAAGAATTGTTCTTAGCAAGAAGGAACAGTTCCACGATTGCATGCCAAGAGAAGAGGAAAGAAGTGCAGATGTATAGAGATTCCTTTGTGGTGGTAAACGGACTCATTTCCCAGTTTCCTGATAGTTTCCATTTTGTTTTTGAAGTAGGTCATCTTCTGAGACAGGGAAAGGTGAGAGGTGAGTAAAGACGATTAGGAAATCTGAAGAAAGTAGAGAAGGTTTAAAAAGTCATTGGGGAGAGTGGGAGAATAAGGAACAAGAAATACAGCAGAGATGCCAGGTAGGGTTGAGGACCCAGTTGAGAGGCATGTTTCATATTCCTAAATACTGGTGCAAATGTGATATCGTACCCTAAAATCCTTTAAGCCAAGAACCATCTTTGCATTCTCTGTAAACACAAGTGGGTGCTCAACATATTCTCATGGTTTGTCTATTTTCAGGCCTCAGTACCAAGAATAACTATGCCTCTCTCTTAACTTATTACTTTGTTTCTTATTTTAGGAACTCAATAACATTTAAATCAATTGCTTGAAATATTGGGCTTCCCTGGTGGCGCAGTGGTTGGGAGTCCGCCTGCCGATGCAGAGGACGCGGGTCCGTACCCCGGTCCGGGAAGATCCCACATGCCGCGGAGCGGCTGGGCCCGTGAGCCATGGCCGCTGAGCCTGCGCATCCGGAGCCTGTGCTCCACAGCGGGAGGGGCCACAACGGTGAGAGGCCCGCGTACCACAAAAAAAAAAAAAAAAAAAAAAGTAAATTTATAAAATGGTAAATTTAGGGGAAATAAAATGTATTTTTCCCTCTTAAAAATGGTTTATTGTTACTATTATAAAAGCTAGGGGAAATATTTAAAATCATAGTCTCAATATACTACAACCACTTTTAGGAAAACAAGTACTTTAAACTTAAGCTTCTTAATGGCAAGAGTTACTTTCAGTGTACTTCACACTAAATATCAGTGCTTTCTTTGAGTTTAAAATATCTAAAAGATAATCAAGCTGGCATAATGGTTAAGACTGTAGATTCAAATCTCCATTTGACTTTTCTCTGCCTGTGTGACCTCATAAAAGCCCCTAATCACGCTTTACCTCCAGATTGTTATGAGGGTTAAATGAGTTGATATAAGAAATGCTTAGAATAGTGTCTGGCATGTAGTAAGCATTCAGTCAGCATTTTACAAGCATTTACTGCTTCTATTGTTGTGTGTCATTGTCTCCATCATCTAAAAGATGTAGAAACTGGTATTTCTCCCAAGCACCACCAGAAGCTTAACACACCACGGGTAACTAATTTAGTTTAAGTTATAATGACTGACATTGGTGACGCTGGTCCTTTGGTTTTAAGAACATCTTATTTGCATTATCATAATGAGATAAAGCATACCTTCCTTTGTATTCAAATGGCAGAACCAAAGAACTAAAGACCCCAAGTTTATGTGAAAGAGAGTCAGACTGGTCTAGGAGCAGGGTGCCCTTAAAAGCATCCAAGCAGGGGTGAGAGAATCCCATTCTCTAACCTGTTTCACACTCTCACCACCAGTGACACAAAAAGGCAAAACTTGGCTAGGCCTTCTTCACCTACAGCTCAGGTCTCTTAGGTGGTTTTCAGGAATCCTCACACCAACTTCTATATGCCAAAGTGTTCCCTCCAACGAAGTTCTTTTCAGTTCCTCAGAAATCATCCATCAGTCTTTGGTCCTCCTGGGCCTACTGGCAATTAAAAAGCAAACAACAAACAAAAATTGGCATCAGACAAACTGAAGTCCTCTGCTCCTCGGTTCTGCCACTCAGTAACCAACGAATTTTGCAAGTTCCTTACACTTTCTGAGCCCTAGTTTCTTTAACTGTAAAGTGGAGGTAATAATTAGAGAAGACTTGTTTATATCTGTCCAGTGATAAAGCACCTGGGTTACCTTGTTCTGATGGTCTCAAGCAGAAACCACTCACTTCACACTGTCTTCTACTACAGGATCCTATCCTAGAAATCCTGACTCAGTCACAGGTACCCATAAACGAACTCCTTGTATATCATACAGAATCATATATATCACAGCAGTACCCATTCCCTGTGTTAACTACCAATAGTCAAATGTTTCTGTTACTAATTCTTTTGCTATTCCTTCCAGGAGCCTGAATTCCTGAAATTCAGCTTATAGCAGAGAGCTTTATATGACTATAAGCAAGAAGGAGAGACATGTGGGTGATAAGACTAAATGGTTCTGGTCAATTTATTATACTAACTACAACAAAAGCATGGAGGAGAGTGGAATCCTTTACTGAAGCAAACTACAAAATTAATTTTTAAGGATTTGATCAGTGATTACTCCAGGAATAAGAGTGTATTGTGAATAGTGAGGGCAATGATAAACTCCAGGGCCTTTTCATTTGTATGATAAACTGTATTATGATTGTTTATGATTTATAAAGCCCATGAAACCTACAAACACATCAATTTGTAGACAGGTATTTTTCCAGTCTCTGTTCTTGAACATGAGTACTTTTTGAACTTGAATGTACACCAGCATAAAAACACACACTAACACATTTTACTTACATGGTTGACCCTTGAACAACACAGGTTTGAACTGCACAGGTCCACTTACATGCAGATTTCTTTCACTAAATACTTACTACAGTATTACACAATCCATGGTTGGTTGAATCCATGGAGGCAGAACCATATGGAGGCATGACTGTAAAGTTATAAGTGAATTTTCAACTGTGCATGAGGGTCAGCACCCCAGCCCCTGCATTGTTCAAAGGTCAACTGTATACAGTTAACTTCAGAAAGCTAAACTCCTCTTTAAATTTGTCAGGGTTTTTTAAGAAGTTTGGTAAATTAATAAACTATCATAGTAGTTTTGGGTTAAAATTTGGAGAATGCCAGACAAATCTACATTATCCTTTATTCTATAAGTTAGAAGATCCCATCTGTGTTATCTAATGACAATTTAGACAAGAAACGAGCATGTTCTCCTTACAGTCTTCCCCCTTCCACTGGCTTCATGCAAAGGACTTTGAGACCCTAGGAGATGGAAGAGCCACAAGATGGTAGGAGTCTGGGGCCCCAAATTACCACAAGGAGGAAAGTCATCTGCCCATGGACCAGGAAAACCCACTGTGTTATCCAACTGAAATGTTACAGCTTATTTGTTGCAGCAGCTGTTACTCCAACCAACACAAAAATTAAACGCCTCTTGTAAATACTCAGACATAATTACAAATCTTTCCCTAACATAGCTACAATTTAGAACAAGATATAAGGGAATGGTACTCAAGGGCAGATGTTAAGACATTCCTGAGCAAGCATCATATATGATTATCATTATCTGATGACTGCAAACAAAGGGATTTTTATAGACAAATGGTCTCTGCTTTTCCCCCACACATCTGAGAACTAAAATAAACTCCCAGATATAACTGTGGGTCTCAAAAAAGTGACCAACAGGGAATAATGGCTCCTCTTATGAGGAAGAGGAGAAATACAGCCTGCTCCTCGCAACAGTGCAATTGAGACTCCTTTCCTAGGCCCAGCTATATTTTCCCTCATCTTTTCTAACACCCCAAAACACTTCCAGGAAATATATACCACAGTAGTACATCAGAGCAATTTTGTTTCAGCACACTCTAGGCAGCTTTATTTTGGCCTGTATCTACCTGCTTAAATTTATCAGAAAGTGGTCATGTTTTTGGATATACCCGTATTCAGCAATCACAACATTCCTCCCTTTACTTGCCTGCTTTTCATCTTTTCTCTTTTCATCTCAAACTATTTATTTTAAGCTAAAACTATTAGAACCCTTTGACCATCTCCTTCCCATCAGAAAATTTCTTCAACATCTGGTCTTGCTAATTTGCTAGACTTCCCTCCAGAATCTGAACTTTAAGGAATCATATAAAAATATTTATTGAATTCTTGAAGTGACCCCTGTTAGTAGAGGACACTGATTAGACTGAGCCCTTCCTTTCCTAAACTTGTATTTTAGATACATGTGACCAAACAGTTTTCAAACAGATAAAAAGTGGTTTCCTCACATTAAGCAATAAAAAACTTTTGGTCAAATGGAATTCTCGTTCATTTGAAAAAGGATTGGACCCATGGAAGAATTCAGGATGAGATGCAAGTACAAGCTTGGTTGTTAATTTTTCCTTGGGTTTTTTCTTTCTTTCATGAAAAGATTTAAGACACAGCTTTATACATTTAGGGGCATATTACTCAATTTACAGGAAATTCCTGGATGTTCTATAATTAAAAGCTAGCAGGACATCACAAAGGACTTAACAACTTATATATGAGATAATCTATTCACATTATTTCCTGGGAACAGAAAGGGTGGCACCAATAAGAAAGGCAAATATTACTAACTGTCCATAGACTTCCTTTCATTTCCGTGGGTACAGCTACAGCAAATTCCCTCTCTGTTTCCCTCTGCTGAATGTAAATGCAGTTCAGTAAGCGTATTGAGTGTCTACTATATGAAAAGCCGTGGAAATTCAAAAATGATTAAGTCATGTTCTCAGCCTCCAAGGGGCTTTTGATCCAGGGTAATAGATGCAATAAAAGGAATGAGATTTGGGGTGATGAAAAAAATCTGGAAATGGATAGTGGTGTGTCTTCACAACAGTATGAATATATTTCATGCCACTGAACTGTGCACTTAAAAATAGTTAAGACGGTGAATTTTATGTTATGTATATTTTACCACAAAAAGAGAAGGAATAGAGACTCCCTCCTTCTTCTTCTGTCAGAGGAAGAACGAATCAAGATAAGCCAGCTGGTAACAGCACATTCTTTGAGCAAGAGAGGAGCAGGAAAAGCCAGCATGTAGGTCCTTCCCTTTAGGCTGCTCTCAGGCCCGGGCGATGGCAAAGACTCACATGCACTGCAGCACCATGACAGGTCACATATTGCTCCTGGAGGGCAAAGCCAGGGTCAGGCCAGCAGGGAAATGCTCTTTTATAGAGATGTATATGACCATGTTATCTCTGAGGAAAATTAATTCATGGTTTTTAAAGTTGTGCTCCCTTCAGAGACAACCCAGTAAAGGCAGTAGCTGGGCTCCTGCTCTCACAGAAGGCAGGGCCCAGTCACAGGGCCACATGCTCAGGAGGGCCCCTGTGTTTGGCTTAGTGCTCTGTTGTCACCATTTTTAAATTCTTAAGAATTTTTTTGACAAAAGGTCCCATATTTTCATTTTATACTAGGCTCAGCAAATTAGGTAGATCACCAGTCCTACAGAGAGGGGAGGACACAGCCCCTTTTCCTCCAGAGCCTGTGTGAAGGGCAGAGAAGAAGGGCAAAGCTTGAGAGGACACACAGTCTGAGACATTTCTCGCATTGTGAGAAGCCAAAAGGAACCCAGGGAGAGAGATCTCCTATGGAAAGGAGTAGAGTTGTCCTGTGAGACCAAGAGACCCAAAGATGGGGTTGCACAAGAACGTGCATGCGTGTGCGTGTGTGCACGTGCACTTGTTTGTGGTGTTTGTGTGTGCATGCACACACACAGTAGAGTATGAAGCCAGTTAGAGGTGGACACAGGATACACAGGTCATAAGTTTGAAATGCCTTCCCTTGGGGAGTACAAGGCAACTTCTAAGTTAACTAGAACTTATACCTCTATAAAGTCCTTCTTCGAATACTCAACCCTTCAGAAAAGAGCTTTATATACTGACATTAGAGTAGGTTACGTGGGTCTGGTGGAGGCTGATAGAAGGACTGGGATAGGCAAGGTAGCTTTGTCCCTTTCCTTCTGAGTGACACTGCACAACAGCATTGGCGCCAACCTGTCACCTCACACCCCAGGCTTGCAGGAGGCTTTCTGAAATGACAGTCTCCCATAATATGGAAGGCACCCAAGAAGCTCCAAACTTCACGACACACATCTACAGTGAAGAATGGCCTTTAAGAAGAATGAAGGACCCAAAGACCTTCAATATTGTGTTGAAAAGTAGATTATGTCATTATTACATAATCATTATCTCTTTCTGTACTGTTTGATTTTTTTTTTTTTTTTTTTTTTTTTGCGGTATGCAGGCCTCTCACTGTTGTGGCCTCTCCTGTTGCGGAGCACAGGCTCAGCGGCCATGGCTCACGGGCCCAGCCGCTCTGTGGCATGTGGGATCTTCCCGGACTGGGGCACGAACCCATGTCCCCTGCATCAGCAGGCAGACTCTCAACCACTGCGCCACCAGGGAAGCCCTGAAATTTTTATCATGGATATATATAACTAGCTTATTGAGGAATGTCTACTCATTGGGATGTAAACCTGATTTTTTTTTTTTTTTTTTTGCCAGTAACTATTCCTAGATGTCTTAAATAAGTAATGCCTTCCTTAATATCATCTTGATCCAAATTTTAAAAGTTTTCAGACATTCTGACTTATACAAACAGTATCCTTTCATTTCCTAAGACTTGGCCCTACTTATTTTAAAAGTTTCAGTGTTACATCTGATTCTAATCTCATCTCTCTTACCCATCCCAACCCTAGGCATAGGCCACAGCTCTGACTTGACTGGCCTGAAATGGACAGGTGGGCTGCATGGTCTGGTTTTCACATCATTCCTCTCTCCTTCCTCTACCTGCTGCTGCTTCCTTCCCTATGAGGGTGGAGCTGAGGTAGCAGGAGGAGAAATAAGAAGTGCCCTCCTGACTGGGCCAGGTCACAATCCTGCCTGAGGATGGCAGTAATTGCTGTTCTTACTCACTGTATATGTTCTCTGGGTGGCTGGTGTGGACAGATGGTGGCTCCAACATGATGCCCTGGTAAAAGTTCACTCCCCCACCTCATTGTCCCTAATTCTCTGGCAAAGCAGACATCCAAAAAAGGGATAAAAATGACAGTCACGGGACTTCCCTGGTGGCGCAGTGGTTAGGAATCTGCTTGCCAATGCAGGGGACACGGGTTCGAGCCCTTGTCCGGGAAGATCCCACATGCCGTGGAGCAACTAAGCCCGTGCGCCACAACTACTGAGCCTGTGCTCTAGAGCCCTCGAGCCACAACTACTGAAGCCCGCGAGTCACAGCTACTGAAGCCCGCGCGCCTAGAGCCCGTGCTCTGCAACAAGAGAAGCCACCACAATGCGAAACCCGCTCACCGCAACGAAGAGTAGCCCCCGCTTGCCGCAACTAAAGGAAGTCCGAGAGCAGCAACGAAGACCCAACAGCAGCCAAAAATAAATAAATAAATTTATTAAAAAGAAAAAATGACAGTCACCTTTTTCACAGGTTTCCTTTAAACAAACGAAAAACAGGAATTCTTTGGGGACCTCCATTTGGCCTTAGGAAAAGGAGCATCTCCTCCACAGAAACGTGACGGGAGGATAGCCTGTCTTCTCCTTGTGTGGAGGGAAGGCGGGTGGCGTTGAGCTAATTTCTGAATTTGTTTAGATCTTAACCCTGAGAGGAGGTAGCTGAGCCACCTGCTGGCTTTGCTCTGAACCAAGAATGTGAGATTTAGCCAGCATTCTGGGATAACCTGAGCCTGCTTGTTACATCTGTATTAAGTTTATTAAAAATGAAATAAAATAAAATTATAGTAATATATGACCTGTGCAGTGACAGTAGCGGTATACCCAGAGAACAATTTCATAACACAGTGGAGGGGCGCTGCACCAAGACGAAGAGAAGAAGGATCAAGAACAATTTGCTAGAGGAGAGAATGTCCTACGTTCATGATGGGGAAACAACTTATCCTGCTGGAAATGTTGAGGAGGAGCAAGGTTTCTCAGCATTGGCACTACTGACATTTAGGCCAGATAATTCTTTGTAGTGGGAGGATGTTCATGCATCCCTAGCCCCTCCCCACTAGATGACAGTAGCATCCCTCCCCAAGTTATGACAACACAAGATGTCTCCAAACATTGACAGCTCTCACCCAGCAGAGCAAAATTGCCTCTGGTTGAAAACCACTGGGATAGATTTTTACAGACAGATGGGAAATCATGACCAAAGCCTCAAGGCGTGACATAGCATGACATTTCTGTAAACTACACATAGTTCCATATTACTAAAGTGTTAAGGGCAATGCAAGGAGTGGTGGGAGGTAGGAGTGGAGAAACATGGGAGCCTGATAAGAGAGGGTCTGATAGAGCATGCAGAGGTGAAGGAATGTCATCCCTTTTGTGATAAGTCTCAGGAAAAGAAATGACATATAGGCTCTGAGTTCCAGACAGATGGTAAGAGGGCATGGGAAGAATAAGACTTTAGGCAGTTGGATCACTCAGGAGCTTGTCAGAAGTCAAGACACAAGACGATGAGGGCTTCCCTGGTGGCGCAGTGGTTGAGAGTCCGCCTGCTGATGCAGGGGACGTGGGTTCGTGCCCCGGTCCGGGAAGATCCCACATGCCGCAGAGCGGCTGGGCCCGTGAGCCATGGCCACTGAGCCTGCACATCTGGAGCCTGTGCTCCGCAATGGAAGAGGCCACAACAGTGAGAGGCCCGCGTACTGCAAAAAAAAAAAAAAAAAAAAAAAAAAAAAGACACAAGATGATGGAAAGCACCTGAACTGGAGGAGTGGCAGGAAGAACAAGAACAGGTTGATATATATAGGAGGCCCGGGTGGATGGCCCTGAAGCTAATGACAAGAGCATACAGAAGGATGGGTGATCACATTCCATGGCTGGGAAGGAGGAAAACAAACGTACATGTGTTGAGTTGTGGGTGCCTTCTTTCTCCTCTTGCTGGTAAATTTAAGATCTTAGCCTATGGAAATCTATTTCATCTTGACAGTTTTATGGATTTTCCAAGGATGAAATGTTCTGATTTCAAGCAACAAGGATGTTATATTTTGATTCTTACCACCTTAGGTAACTCGTTCAATACGTGAAGCATCACAGACAACACAGTCGTGCTTTGACAATAGTTTAGAATCCTTCATTTTCAAATGCCATTGTGACATTACTCCAACATTGGCCAAATCATCAGCAAAAAGTTATCATGGTTTTGATATTGTCTCTGGAAAACTTTAGAGAGGCAAATGTACTAGAAGAAGAAGAAGAAAGGGCCTAACAAAGAATTTGATACAAATGACTTTGTCCCAGGTTGATACTTTGTTTTAGAAGAGAACATGGCTACAACTTAGCTTTGATGCATTATGAATTAACTCCAACGGAAACATTTCTGAAAAACTATGCAGCAACAGTACACAAATACAAAGCAATGTTTGTTGTAGAACTGATGAGCAAACATCATCAGCATTTTTTTTTTTTTTGCGGTACGCAGGCCTCTCACTGCTGTGGCCTCTCCCGTTGCGCAGCACAGGCTCCGGACGCGCAGGATCAGCGGCCATGGCTCACGGGCCCAGCCGCTCCGCGGCATGTGGGATCCTCCCAGATCAGGCACAAACCCGTGTCCCCTGCATCGGCAGGCGGACTCTCAACCACTGCGCCACCAGGGAAGCCCCTCATCAGCATTTTTAATGTACTATATGGAGTGAATCTTTTAAAAGGAGATTCAGCTCCTAAATAAACTTTTCATGGTAAGCAACCCAGGAAGTTAGACTTTATTATCCTCTTTTCCTGTTCTTCTCAGTGGCCCAGATCATTTAAACTGATAAACAGCAGCTGAACTACACAAAAAGCTCCTGATAAACAGCAGCTAAGGGAGGGCAAGAAAGTAGCAAAATTCAACTATGCTGACACAGATCTTGATGAAAATCCAAAGACTGGCATATGTGGTAGCAACAGTGCCGCAAATGACACAGAAAAGCATTTGCCCAATCCCTTGAGTATATTTTTTGAACACTAATGTTACAAGAATGTACAAAGGATTCCATTTCCTGCCTGATACATTTTTTTCCCAGTTTCTTGCAGGGCCAGATGAAGATCTGGAGACTCTTCATATAATCACATGAGAGGAAGAAGCAAACTAAGGAAGTGGGGTAGGGAGGGGAGAGGGAGATTAAGAGCAATTTGTTCTGGGTTAAAATATTATACATGGGGTAGGATAAGGGTGTCCACATTTCTTAGGCATCCCTTGATTAATGGCATCTGCATTTCATTCTTGGTTGCCAATGCAAATTGCTTCACTTCTCTAAGAAACATTGTCCTCATCAGTCAAACGGAATCAGCACCATTCTGTGAGTAGAGGCTTACTGGTGTCTAATTTGACTGCTTTAGAAATACCTCTAGAGCAGTGCCACTCTAAGAACAGTCCACGAAGCAGTAGCATCAATATACATCATCCAGAATTTGTTAGAAATTCTGAATGACAAGCTCTACCCTAGATTTACTGAATGTATCAGAATCTGCATTTTAACAAGATATTCAAGTGAAGTTGATGGTTGATGCACTGCCCTAGAACCAAGCCACTGCTCTGCAAGCTGCCTGTTCCTAGTCCACTACTAGGTAAGTACAAGAATTAGATGCAAGGATTTAAAACTTTCATAGTCATGCGACATTGACACTGACATGTGGCCACATCCAAGGAGCAGTGGACTCATGTCCTTCAAAAGGAATGAGCCAGTGTAGGGTTTCAGCATTTGTGTGGTGAGTTGCATGTGGCACAAGCTGCTACCAGTCATGGACAGAAGATGACAACATCATCATGATGAATTTTAAGAAAGAAAAACTAGTTCTTTGTCACAGAGTCTGAAAAAGGTCGGCAAACTTTTTCTATAGAGGGCCAGATAGTTAATATCTCAAGCTCTGTAGGTTACAAAGTCTCTGTAGCAACTACTTAACTGTCATTTTAAAGCAAAAGCAGCAATGGATGATGCGTAAGCAAATGAGCATGGCTGTGCTCCAATAAAACTTTATTTACCAAAACAGGTGGAAGGAAGATTGGGCCAACAGGCTATATCCTGTGCCAACTCCTATTCTAAAGGATGACTATTGGCCAAATATGATGCCACCAGAAGATTATGCTGAATCCACTTGACACAATACAACCCTCACTTTTAAAAACTGAGGAGGTGATGACACAAATGGCCACTGCCCATTACTTATAATAGGGATTTACCCTACTTGCAGTGGCCACAGAAACAGAACTTGCCCTTCCCCTTTTGTTCCTATAATAGTGGGAAATCCATGAGGACAAGGCCAAATACATCTGGACAACCCTCAGCTGCTACCCTAGCAAAACAAGAGGATCAAAAAGGAAACATCCGGGCTTCCCTGGTGGCGCAGTGGTTGAGAGTCTGCCTGCCGATGCAGGTGACGCGGGTTTGTGCCCCGGTCCGGGAAGATCCCACATGCCGTGGAACGGCTGGGCCCGTGGGCCATGGCCGCTGAGCCCGCGCGTCCGGAGCCTGTGCTCCGCAACGGGAGAGGCCACAGCAGTGAGAGGCCCGCGTACCGCAAAAAAAAAAAAAAAAAGGAAACATCCGCAGCAGAGAAGGAAAAGTTAAGTCTCCATTCCCCTGTTCAGGGGTCTACAAACTATAGCCATTGATGAATGTCATCTGCCAAATCCAGCTTGCCATCTGGTTTTTGTTCTTTTGTTTTTTTTATTTTGTCTGCGTTGGGTCTTTGTTGCTGCACATGGGCTTTCTCTAGTTGTGGCAAGCAGGGGTCACTCCTCATTGCAGTGCACGGGCCTCTCATCGCGGTGGCTTCCTTTGTTGCGGAGCACGGGCTCTAGGTGCACGGGCCTCAGCAGTTGTGGCTCTCGGGCTCAGTAGCTGTGGCTCGCGGGCTCCAGAGCTCAGGCTCAGCAGCCGTGGCACACGGGCTTAGTTGCTCCGCGGCACGCGGGATCCTCCCAGACCAGAGATCGAGCCCATGTCCCTCACGTTGGAAGGCGGACTCCCATCCACCTGTGCCACCAGGGAAGTCCCTTGCCATCTGTTTTAGTAAATAAAGTTTTATTGGAACAAAGCCATGCCCACTCAATTACATACTAGGCTGCTTTTGAGCTACAGTGTCAGAGCAGAGCAGCAGCAACTGAGACCTAACGGCCCACAAAGCCTAAAATATTCACTATTTAGATCCTTACAGAAAAATTGGAATCTCTGCTGTAGTTCCTGTCATAACTGGCAGCTCCTTGTTCCAGAATGCTCCGAGCAAATGGAGAAGAGGATGGGTTTCTATGTTGCCATTACTAGGATGGCTGCCAATTACTTTCTCTGAAAAACCTTCCTTTGCTAAACAAAGTAGAATAGTCAGGGAGGCTTCTTGCTGAGTTTCTCCCAACTTTCTTGGTGGCTTTCAAGTTCCTTTTAAGTAAGTTCTTTTCCTATTAAAAATATATAGACAGAGTTACTTATTCATGAGGCAGTCTACCAGTCATGTTAAAGGCAGCATTAACTTGGTGCCATTTTACATTAAACTCACACAAAGAATATTAAAAGCCTTGACAGCAAAAAGCTTGACAGGACAGACAATAACAACCTTGCAGCTAGACCTCTGGAACATTTCTAAAGTGGACGAACAGTTGCTAAACAAATGGGTTCTCTCATTTCCCAGAGAACTGGGGGCTGTTTTTGTCAAAACTTCAAAGAATAGAAAGCATCATAAATACATAGAGCAAATTTCCACAAACAAAACCTTCCGGTCTTTGAATTCATTGTAAGTAACACTCCTAACACAGCAGGAAAGTAGGCTGCAACGGTTTGGGTAAAAGCAGAAACCCACCAAAAAAGCTCTGTGTAACATGGTGTTAACAAAACACAGTTGTGTCACTCTTAGCCAGTTGGAAGGAAGCAAGCGCTCCATCAGTTACCTCATGTTTCTCCAGTGGCAACCTTATAAGTACTACTAGTGCCACCTTATGGTCATCTGGTACTATTGCATGCCCCTAGTCACATGTTGGCCTCATTTTCCCCAAGCCAGTGAATAATGTGTATTGTACAATAGAATCATGGACTCCTGGACTCCTAGAAAAAGACCTCCAAAGATCTCTAGAGCTCTTCACAGGTTACAGAGATCCCAGACCAAGTTGCCTTTGAACTAACTTTTAATACTGCAAATGCTTCTTTGAGACCAGATTAGCCACACTGGAAAGACCAGGATTGCATCTAACTCCACTTCTTGGCTTCAAAAGCTTGAGACTTCTCTGTCAGCAAGAGAGAGAGATGACTGTACTACTAATATCCCACTCACTTGCAGTTCTCCCCCCACCCAAAAGACAGTCAGGCAAAGGGCAGTCATTAGAGAACACAAGACGTACATTACTATTTGGAACCACTTTCCCCTGTTAAAGAGGAAAGGAACTCAGGTTTGGGACAAGACTGCCATGCTCCCCATGGCATTAGGGGTCAAATACTGGTTGGAAAAGTAGTTGTCCTTGTGTTTTGTAACTCTTGCTGCAGAAATTAGATTAAGTAAATAGAGGGAGTACCCAGCACCTGCTGGGGAAAAAAGCCCACCTACACAACCACAAGAATAGAACTGGTCTCGCTCTTCACACACAGGATGTCTCTGCCTTTCCTGCCTCCATCCTCAATCACACTCTGGATACAGAACAGAGTAGGGCTTGGCCAAGAGGTCTCAAGAAGGAAGATCAGGAAGGGAAGGTTTAAAGCATGACAGGGAGATGAGGCCCAGTGGGAAATATATCAGGGCCTATGGGGAAAACGAGAGTTTCATTGGCTCTTTCTTGACAAAGATGTGGGCCTGGCCTACCTGTGCTAAATCTTTTGCTTCTGATTTGAAAAACATTTGGCTTCCTGAAAAGTAAAAACGATTAGAGGACTTTTCTTAATCCATCTTGTACGTCCTCAGAATTGACATCAACAAGCCACAAAGGGAGCTTCTACCAGGCCTCCCTGGGCAGAGTAATGATAGCAGTGATGCAGGGCCAGTGTGGCCCAGGATCCCCAAGGGGAGGGAGCGGAAGGATGTTCACAGGTATCCTGGGCTCTGTCAGGAAGAGGGAGAAATGCATCCCTCTGAGGAAAAAAAAAAGGCATTTGTCTCAGAGAAAAATGGTTGCATTGGGGGGGAAATGTCATACTTAATGAAGCCAACCAATGGTAAAAGAAGCAAGCTGTAACCTCCTCGGAATGTTAGAAAAACAGTGTTTGTGCTGAGAAGATATTGTTATGATTTACATGTATAGCTGTCATTTACTGATGAACACTGTTTTTCTTTAATCATACAGGCATCTATTACCCCTGTTGTACAGACGATGAAACTGAGGTTCAGGAAAGTTCAGTAACTTTTCCAGGGTCAATAGGGAGTCAGTAGGAATAAACCCAGTTCTGTCTCCAAGCCTATGCTCTGTCCACTCTGCCCCCTGTTTCCATGATGATAGAGGTTGGTTTGCTCTCGCAAATAAAGTCTGCACATGAGCACTTGTATTGAAATCCTCACATTTCTGAAACTGAATACCTGAAACATAGATTTCCACGTTGAGATCACAGACCTGCCGAAGCACTCCTCTACAGCTCTCTCCCCACCCCCAAACTCCCAGCTGAGATGGACCAGAGGGCCCGAGGCTGACTTGAGCAACAGCTTGACCTGCAGCCTGAGCCACGGTAGCTATGCCAACTCTTGCCAAGTCAACAGCCTGAAATGCTGGGCTTCCCTAGTGGCGCAGTGGTTAAGAATCCGCCTGCCAAGGCAGGGGACACGGGTTGGAGCCCTGGTCCGGGAAGATCCCACATACCATGGAAAAACTAAATCTTTGCACCACAGCTACTGAGCCCGTGCACCACAACTACTGAGGCCCGCGTGCCTAGAGCCCATGCTCCGCAACAAGAGAAGCCACCGCAATGAGAAGCCCACACACTGCAACAAAGAGTAGCCCCTGCTCGCCACAACTAGAGAAAGCACGCGCACAGCAACAAAGACCCAACGCAGCCAAAAATAAATAAATAAATTTAAAACAACAGCAAAAAAAATATCAGAAAAGTATTTTTTTTAAAAAAGGAAAAAAAAAGCCTGAAATGCATGGCCTATTCTTAACCCCACACAGTCATCATCTCACTGTCATCTTTTCTGTCTCCTGCACTTTTTACCTGGACTCTTCAGGGCGAGAAAATGGGCTACGACTTACAGGTAGACATTTTACACTGAGCTTTGCCAAAGACTCCAGCAGCAGACGCCAGCAGGACCCTCAATGATCGAGAGATAAGGAACATCTCCACAATGACTGGAGAAGATCCCAAAGATAGCACAAAGACCCTGAAAAGGACTAACTACCCTACAATGGTTTCCTTGAGGCCCCCCTCACTGATACCCATATAGCACCCTAGGGAGCAGGAAGCAGAGGGGCAAATCTTTGAAAGGAGGGGAATATCCTTTTCTGGCAGAAGTTTGAATTCTGAATTTGAATAAATATTTATCCAAAAGACACTGAGCTCACCTAACAGACTATTTAAAAACAGAAGAAACTCAATTACCAAGTAAGTTTTAGATTTATTTTTCCTGCTCCCAAATGGAATATAGGATTGAGGACAAGGTGAGATCACTTATGGAAAATAAAGAATACTACTTTTTTTGCGCACTTAAGTTGTAATGTGTAAATGTTGTCCCACATGTGCTTGTGTGTTTGTGTTATGTTTTATATCAAATAATCCAATTTCCTTTTTGACATGGTAAATCCATGCAAAGATTTCAGTAAGGCATTTTTATAAAGTCTCCTATGATATCTTTGTGAACAAGATGGAGAAATGTGGGCTGGATGATAATACGCTTATGTGAATTCTCATGCTGCCTATATTTGTTCCTTTTTGGACACCAAATTTTCAGTGAGACATTGACAAAGTGGATTTTCCTGTAAGAAAATGGTCAGAATGACGAAAAATCTGGTAATCCTATCCTAGGAGGGATGAAGTGTTTTATCTTTGAAAAATGAAGACTCTGGGGGAAGCGGGAAGGCGTACGCATCTGTGATGGAATGGAATGAGTATACTCTGCAAGGCAACCGAGGTTCAAATCATGAATCTTCCTTTACTACAAAATGCTTTGTGTCATCCACATGCACTTACCATGCTCTGTATTGTAACTCCACTGTTTGCAACAATGTCTGCAGGGCAGAGTGGGCAATGCAGGACAGTGGGAGACAGAGAGCCAGAGCTAGAGAGAAGGGGGTAAAAAAATGAGAAAACCTGGGAGAAGAATCCACAGCCCCAAGGAGATATTAATATTCACAAAGTAAGTTCATATTATAGATATGGCATTTCTGGAACAATTCCAGATGGAAGGCAACAGGGTTCTATCACAAAGCAGAGGGAATATGGCTTCAGAATGGTCAAGTGGGGTGGAAATGGTAGGAGGACCAAATCTGGAATAGGGCTGTATCCAAGGGAGGTCCTTCTAAGAATTGGTGGGAATGATTACAAATGGGCCAAACCTGGATGTACACCTGGTGGGAAAAGAGCTGGAAAGTAATCCCTTGCCGCTCTGGCTATAAGGGAGGATTTCTCAAAAACTCTCCTGAAGGAGAGAGATGTGAAGAAAGTCCAGGAAGAAGGGGATTTGTCTGTCCCAGAGGAGACAGAGAAAGCTGCCCCCTTTCTAGACCAACTGGACCATAGACTTGCCTGAAATTCCTCTTTAGGATGATCATTCCCTTGCCTTAAATGTAAATGCGCCTTAAGAGTTTCTTATCAAAATGCCAGTAACCTTGGGAGAAATAATATATTAAGCATTACAGTGCATTAAGACCTTAATGAGGCTTAGTTCCAGTAGTGACACTCATCTCCAGTAGTGGCAGCAAACTG